>NC_056742.1:472491411-472791411 GCF_019279795.1 Protopterus annectens
CTGATGGGTGTCATCATCCACGGTTCCAGTGTGCAGCCAGCATCCCCCAGTAGATGACCATATGGGATGTCCCCCCAGTAAACATCTGGTACAGCTGTGATGCATGCCAGATATGGGAGTCGATATAACTGTCAGAACTGCCAGCACATTCATGATAATGCCCTGGGCATTGCACATGACCTGGCAGTTGATGGAGTGATACCCCTTGCAGTTGACATAGACTCTACCCTCCTCACTGAGTGGTGCTTTGATGTGTACATGAGTGCAATCTATGGCACCCATTCCCACAGGGTAGTGTGCTACATGGTAGATGAGTCACATACTGATAGCTCTCTCAGGTGTGAGGGGTAAATAAGTGTGCTCATTGGCATGTTTCAGCACGGCATCCAGGAACTGGTGGAGTACCCTGGATGCTGATGCCTGTGAGACCTCCATCATGTCCCCAGTTGGTCTTTGGAAAGTACCTGTAGCTAGTATCATAAGGGCTACACATACCTTTGTTTCCACTGGGATGGCTCACCTCTGTTGGCTCTGGGTCTGATTTGAGGGCAGTAGAGCTTGGTGAGTTCTTGTAGTATGTCCCTGTCCACCCTGTAGCACTCTGCAATCTCTAGCTCATGTAGCTCCTGGAAGGTTACCCTGGGCCTGAACACTCTTCTTCTTCTCTGTCTATGCCTACTGTCAGTAGCAGCATCAGCACTGACCTCAGCATCTAGCACATACAGATGTAGCAGAGCTGAAGCAACCGCTAACATTGCTTTAGTTAAAAATCCCATGTTTGTACTCCACTGGTGCAGAGTATAGGGGTGAAATCAAATTGTAGAGTGTATGCAACTTTTATAAGGCTCTGCTGTAGGTGCAACCTGTGTGATTGGCTTCCTACAATACATTCCACCTGCCAAGTACATCATTAAGGTGTTTTATTTGCCCAGTTTAAGTGGAACAGGGGTCATCAGTAATTTATAAATGATTGGCTTTCCCAATTTTATTTATTTATTTTTTTTAATCAGCCTTCCCTGCTAAGCACTGCAGCATGCACATAAACCTGTGCCTCAGAGATAAACAATGCTCATCACTCAGTGGACACACCACCATGAATGGGCACATTCAGCACAGCAGCACACCATGTAAACATGCTCAAACCCACTGAAACACACTCCCCAAAGGTAAACAAAGCTTAGCAGGCTGGACACACGCCCTCTGCTCAGCTCAGTGGTATGGTGTGAAAACGGGCACCTCTGTGCTCCAATGAGCTTAATGGAATCCGGACACCTCCCTTGATGTCAGCTACCTAATCTGTGGATACCAACATGGTTCTGAGCCTACATGGATGAGATCTGCGGGCATGGATATCCATTTTTGCTATTTAGTAAACCCAGCTCATTTGTATAGAGAGCCATGCACAAAACCTAGAAACTGCACTATTCCAGGCCCTGCCTCCTTAGCAACCATGGTAGTCTACCATTGTACATACTCCATGCAAAGTCTTGTAATGCATTAATGTCTCATATTTAATTTTCTTCGTTTTTACAATTTTTAATTTTATTTTTCCATAACTGTATGTTTCTCACTGTGTCGTACTGTGAAAACAGCACTTGGGTATTAAAAATATAATTTATTTTACATTCATTTTCATTACATTTTGGAAATGCAAGGCATAGTTTTGCACATATCTGTGTCTGCTATGCTATTCCTGTCCTTCTAACTGCAGTTTTACAACCCCTGTTCTCTGTTTTACATCATCTACATGGAAATTTTCCGTGTACACTTCGGACACCAAAACGGGGTGTGCAGAACTACCTATCTGCATGCTGGATCATTCCAACACCCTTATTTGCATGCAATTCATCTGCTTATGAGGTGATTTGAATTTCATGGACACTTTTGTGTTGGCATGCTCATGCACGCCCCTCAGCTCTGTTTACTGAATTGCACTGCTGCTTCCTTCCATATAAGCTCTATGCCACTATACCTACGCAGGAAAAAAGTCCCTGTAGGCTTTATTGAATTCCTCTAACAACTTTTTTGTCACATTCATTAATTAAATTATCACTTTTTCCACAAAAACAGAAAGTCTTTGGTTGTCCTCTGTACTTCACAAAACCTCTATTGCCATGCACTTTAATAATACTAGGTATGTGTATCACATTGTCATTTTCCATTTTTAAAATTATTCCACATTCCCAACCCCAGTCCATAATCCTCCTTCATCATAGATTTTAGTAGTGTCCATCACATCTTTACATATTACCAATACCTATTCTCCCAGTTCTTTTGCTCCCACTTCAGTTTTAAACTGAATCATGATTCTTTTTTTAGTTTGCCTGAATAAAGCTTGCACAATATATTCTGACCATGGAGAGTCTGCTTTCTTTTCTCATAGACCCCCCCAATTTTTTCCATAGCTTGGTCAGTTTCAAAAATAAAGTCACAAAAAGTTTCTTTGCTAATCAAAATGAAAGCTCTTACCCCTTCAGTTTTTACACTCAGAGGTGCAATAACATTGTCCCATACATATCTATCCAGGTCTTTTTCTTTTTTACTGCTTACCCGAACAACATAGTTTTTCTTTACTTCCTGCATCTCTGTCTTCTATTTAGCTCCTTCTACCACCGTTTAAGCATAGGACTTTTTTCTGGAACCTTCTCTGTCTGTTTTTCCTTTTTTTTCTCCCTTTTCTATTTTTTTCCATAATGTCACTCCAGGATACAGCAGTTCCACTTTCTAGCTCACTCTGGTTAATTAGATCCTCCAGATATTCATCCTGCAACCTTCCTGACTGCAGGGTTGAAGTAACACATTTTTCTGCCATGTCAAACTTATTTTTTTTTTCTGTAAATGTTCTTCTGAATCTATCTCCACCACTACATTTACCCCATCTCCTTCCTGATCTCCTCAACATTAGCAGGCAACATTTTTTTCTGCTCCCACATCACCTGAAAACATTTCTGGTAGCAATTCTACATTTTTTTTCATTTTCAACACATTTAACTTCCAAACTGCCTTGGCTCTAAGCAGCCATGTTTTCTCCCTGTTCCTCCTGGCTGCCTCCATGCCTAGCCAGGAATCAGGAAGTCAGGTTGTGTAGCACCCAATCTCTTCCCCTACTGCAAAGAGTAGTTTTTTACTGATATATGCATTACATATTATTTACATACTTACATATATACATTATTTACATATATTTACAAATCTCCATACATTATAAACTTCAAGTTTAAGCATCCCACACTCTTTTATCCACAACCAAAACATTATTTTCTGCAGAATCTTTGTCAAAGTCTATTTTCTATTATAATTGATTTCATTAGTCTCTTGTTCCATATAGTCCATCAAACATAAAATATTACCCTGTCCATTTTCTCCACTTCTTCTTCTTTTCACGCACCACAATAAGCAAATTCTATTATGTCCATATTTATTTGCTCAAATGTTAACAAACTTTTCACTCTATTATATTTACATATTTCTTTCCACAAATTATTAACTCTTTCACATTTCAAAAGCCCATGCTCAGTAGTCTCAAACTCTCCAAATTTATTACATATTTTATCTTGCTTTTTCTTGTATGGCATATTTGCCTTAACCAACAATTTTCGAATAGAAAATCTCCATAAAAGATGATTACATTCTTTTAATCTTTTTATAGCTATTATATATCATCAGTATGGCTTTTTTCTTATTTATTTCCAAATCTTTACATGGATCAATACAATAAAACGCTTTCATAATATTTAAGTACCATTCCTTTCTATTTTTTTAAATATATTATTTTTTATTTCCCATATCAACATTTTGTTTTGGTACTCTTTCATTTCTTCATACACAATTCGTTTACTTCTTTCTTAACTTCCATTCCTTCTGGCAATTCTTTGTATTTATAATATAGTATAATTTCTCTCAAGTTTTCATTTCCCTTCATAATTCCTTTTAATACCTTATATAATTCCTTTTAATACCTTATATAAAATTAAAGATGCTGCATGTACTATTGGGTTTATGAAACCCAAGCCTCCTTGCTCTTCTTTCATATATAGAATCCCTCTCTTGACTGGATTCAGTCTACAGACCTGGAATAAAAGAAAGTATAATCATCATTAGTTCCTTGTCATACTTAGTAGGAATCATATATAAATGTTAGCAGCCTAAGCAATTTTCCTTATTACCATGGTGTTCAACAAGTATGCTTTTTCTATACAAAAATCGACATGATTTCCAAATAATAACTATATCCTTTACTTCTTTGAATACATTATCCCATTGTTGTTGTTGTCTATTTGTTCCTTCCAAATATTATTCATAATATGTCTATATTTTTCATTGAACTCAATAAAATCTATCATACCTTCAAAACTCAAATCCTTTGTTTCTCTTTATTTATACTTAAACCATTTTTTAATGTATACTTAATTTTTCATTTGCTTCTTTCAACCATACTTTATTTTTAACAATTAGTACATCATCAGCTGCATAATTATACATTATTGGCAATTGTACTTCCTTCATCATTTTGTATCCACTGCTACTTGACTTTTTATTAATTTTCTTCACTATTACATTCATAACTAATGAAAACATTAAACTACTAGCTGAGCATCCCTGCCTTATTCCACATTCTACTTTTATTTCTTCCCCATTCAACAATTTACATTTAGTTTCACATAGTTTCTTTTATAAACTGATTGTATCACTTGCAATATTTTTTGCTTACATTATATGCCTGCAAAATTTCTCATAATGATTTATATTACATATTATTATAGACTTTACTTATATCCCTATCATAACATTCACTTCTACATTTTTATTTATGATATTATCAATTATTTCTGTTATTATCCATAATAACTCTTGACTTCCTTTTCCTTTTCTTCCAAATACATTTTGGTCATATATTCTATCCATTTTTGTAACCATTTTGTTATTATTCTCAGGAAATTTTTATAATCCATATTATTCACTGTTATCAGCCTCCATTTTTTTAATCTCTTCTTTATTTCCTTTTTTTAAATATAAATTTTATAACTCCTGTTAAGTATCTCTCATTAATTCCAGTTTCTAACTATTCATTCATAAATTGTATAAAAAGTATTTTTTGCCACTCCTTCATTTCTTTATACATACCATATTCAATTCTGTCCAGTCCTGTTGCAGAATTCATGTTAATATCCTTTAGAATTTCATTCAATTCTTTCATAGTTATTTTTGGGGTCTATATCAGTTCATCGAAATGTCTGAAGTTCGAACACCATATGTTCAAACTTCAAACCATGAGCTGCAAAAACATTGAAGTCTTAAAACAGCGATTTTTTTCCCAGGGAAAAAAATTGCTGTTCTAAGAAACACACACGCAACACAAACACACCAAAACAACATCAATCCACACAATACACTCAAAATCCTACATCTAACCCTACACTAAACTATACATACACTACTACCTATCCACTTACCTTAACCCAAACCCTAACCCTAAGGTCTGTCACTATCACACACTCACCTTACCTGTGCCCTAACCCTAACTCACCTATCCCACCCTAACCCTAAAGTCTTTCACTATCATACACCCACCTCACCCGCACCCTAACCCTAACTCACCTAACCCGTGCCCTAACCCTAACATCCACACAATCGCACACTTACCTGAACCCGACCCATAACTTCCCACCAGAGTCCTGATACACATGAAGCCACAGAAATGGCCCACCAAATTCTTTCCCTGAGAAAGAATTTGGTGGGCTGTGGCTTCGTGATTACCAGTGTTCGAACTTTGCAGTTCGAACATCTGGTATTCGTATTCAGCCATTTCAACGGACTGATATAAACCCTTATTTTTGTTATAAATACTCATTATCTTCATTATTTCATTTTCACTTTTATAAATTTGTTCTATGTTTTCTTCTCTTTTAACAAATAATTCAAACACATATTCTTTAATTATTTCATATAGTCCTTCTTGCTCTCTTATTTGCTTACCTTCCTTATTCTTTAATTCTCATGTTATTTTCTTTCTTTTATAATTTTACTTAAATTTGGTGTTACCTCTTCTTTCTCTCATTGTAAACAATATTTTTGTTTACATAACACGTTGTTAATTTTAATTTGATTCATTTTATATAGTTCTCTTTCTTTTTCACAAAAGAAATTTTTCTTCTCTAATAAGTCTATGAATGTTTCTTGACTTAATACCTTATATCTCTTTTTTTTTCTTTTCTTCTTTTCTTCTTTATACATTATAAAAAAAAAACTTTTTTATATTTCTTTTTAAAATTAAGCCACCAAACAGTCCAATTCTCATAAAACTCTGTCATATTCATATGATTTTCCATAATTCCATAAGTTCTTTTTTCTCTTCTAAATCTCATTCATTTTTATTAATTGGCTTTATTCATTTTCCTATTCATATATATTCTTCATTTTCCTGTACTTTGACCCATATAGCCACATGATCCAAAAATCCAGCACACTTAATTCCTTTTTCTTTAACTTTTAAACTATCAGCTATTAAAAAAATAATCAATTTCTGTCCTAATTTCATTGTTTTTGTAGGTACAGTGGTTATCCTCCTGTACACGTAACTTTCCACTTCTCATAATTTTTTAACCACTTTAACATCACAATTGCTCTTATAGTTTCTTAAATTACAATTAAAATCACCCACCACTATAATGTCCATATTTATACAAACATATTCAAGAATTTTATTTATTTTATTTTATTTTACATTTGATGACTGGGAAAGTCCGACTGGACACAGGTCCATTTTCAGCGGAGGCCCGGGGAGAAAAGCTCCACTTACAATACATGTTGCAAAATACATAACTGTGTTTTAAGGCATGCAATTAAACATTTAAAAACATATTTAACATTTCTGCATAGACATAAAAAATCAATAACATCAGAATAAACCTTCAAAATTTCTACATAGACATTTAAATTAAAACTATCAAAATAGAACATTGTTTGGTAAGAGTAAGTATTCAGAGATTAGAAATTTATAGTAAGGTATTCAGAGGTTTGAAACTTACAGGTGATCTTTGGCGGGATCCTTGCAAAACTGCATTGTAGTGGCTTAGCCTGGGGAGTCAAATGTGCACAACCAATTGATAGTATAGTGGGTTTTGAGTAGTTTCTTAAATAGTGAAGCAGACCTTGTAGATGTTATATGATTTGGGAGTGAGTTCCAGATTTTTGCTATAGTACAGCCAAAACAGTTTTACCTGCTTCATTCTTATGTTTGATGACATTTATGAGGTTTCGGTCTGTTGATCTTAAGGTTCAGGTGGTGGTGTAGTGCTGTATTAGCTCTTGTAGAGCAGGAGTTTTGTCAGAGAGGTAGTACAGTCTGTGGGCTGTGGAGAGTTGAGTAGCAAGAAGTAGTTTGGACAACTCAAGCCAGTTGAGCTGTTTGAGGGAAAGGCAGTGATGGGATCAACTAGAAGCACCTGTAGCAAACTTGGCAATTTTGCTATAGCAAGATGTCATTTTGTTTAGTTCGCTGTGGCAAAGATTAGTCAGGATTGGGGAGGCATACAGTAGGGTGGATAATAGGTGTGTTCTAGCAATAGTGGCTTTGGTATAATTGGTCATGAATTGCTTGTTCTGATACAGTAGACCGAGCTTTTTGTTTACTTTTTTGATTGTTTGGGCTATGTGTATGTCAAACTTTAGATTGTTATCAATTATTACTCCTAGGAGTTTAGTGTCAGTTGTTGGGGTGATTGAGGTATTGTCCTTGGATTTTATGGTGAAATCATTATTTAGTGCAGGAGCTCTACCGGGACTGAAGAGAAGTAGTTTTGTTTTTTTTGGGATTGAGTATAAGTTTAATGCTAGAAAACCATGATTCAGCCAGAGTAAAGTTATGCTGTGTTATTGTTTGAAGATTGCTTATGGTTGGGGCGGTGCATATGATAATGGTGTTGTCTGCATATTGCACTATAGAGGCAGAGGGAGAGGAATCAGCTATCTGATTTGCAAATATGGAGAACAGTAAAGGACCAAGTATGGAACCTTGAGGGACTCCTATGGATACAGATAGAAGGGAGGATAGCTGGTCCTGCCAAAGAACTGCTTGTTGTCGGCCTGATAAATAGCTGTTGAACCATGATATAGTGAGGGAGTTAATGCTAAGGATAGACAGAGTTTTGAGAAGAAGACTGTGGTTGACCATATCAAAGGCTTTAGATAAGTCTAAGAATACAGAGGAAATGAAAAGTCCGTTGTTTCTATGGGTGTTGACGATGTTGGTATATGAGAGTAGAGCAGTGGTGGTACTATGGGAGGGTCGAAAGCCATGTTAAGATGTAGATATAAGGTTATTTTGTAGGAGGTATTGCATTAGTTGTGAATGTACTACTCTTTCTAATATTTTTGATAAAGGAGATAAAATTGCAATTGGACGGTGGTTGTGAGCTCAAGGGAGTTGCCACCTTTGTGGAGTGGAATAATATGAGATAATTTCCACAGGTTAGGAACTTTGCATTCCGCTATGGATCTATTTATGAGTATAGACATGGGGTAGGATATAGTTTCAGCTGTTAGTTGAAGGAAATCAGTGGGAATTGTGTCAGCAGATAGTATGCTAGGTTTTAGCTTTTTGAGGAGTTTAGTAATAAGTTGGGTAGGTGCTGGATACAAGGAAAAGCTAGAGAGAGATTCTGTTGTGTGGTAGAGTTAGTAGGGGTTGGAGAAGGTGCAGGGCTGTTGGTGTTATTTAGGGTGTTAGATAGAGCTAGAACTGTTTCCATAAAGTATTTGTTGAATTGTGTGGGGGTGCTTTCTTTGTCGGTTGGAACTATGGGTGTGGGAGTGCCGGTTTTACCTGGATACAATCATTTACTTATTGAGGCCCAGAATTTCTGAGGATTGTGAACATTCTTCTCTTGAAAGGTTTTGTAGTAATTGGTTTTATCAGGTTTTATAAGTTGTTTGGACTTGTTCCATAGAGCTAAGTGGTTTTGTTTTGAGGTAGTGGTTTTAAGTTTATGATATTGAGTCCAGGCTTTGTCTCTGTCCTTCATTATGGATTTAGTTTCTTTTGTTAAACAAGGGGCATAGTTTGTCTTAACTTTGATGGTTCAGGCTGATGCATGACAGTTTAGGATTGAGAGAAAGGTTGTATTAAAGTAATCTACTGCTTTGTCTAGAGGTAGGTGTTTTAGAGGAGTCCAGTTACAGTATTTTAGTTAATTGTTTAGGTCCTTGGCTTTGAAGTTCGTTTTGCTATGAACTATTCTGAGGATGGGTTGCTTACTATGGTGGGATTTATTTCTAATAAGGTAGGTTGATTGGTGATTGCTCAAATTGTTTGGTAGGAAGCTTGATTGGTGTGATAAGGTGGGGTCAGACAGAAGTATCCAATCTAAGATGGATTGACGTTTGGAATTCTTATCAAATCTTGTGGGGGTATCTATGATTTGGGTAAACCCATGAAGATTAATATGTGTAGAGGGATTAAATTTGGTACAGTCAGACCAGTCACTGTTAAAATCTCCTAAGACAATTATCTCTTGTGGATGGGTGGTAGACATTCAGTGTAACAGGTTTTCCATAGTGGCAATGTTGTTTCCTGGTGGGATGTAGGCACCTGCTATAACTATGTGTTTGCTAGAGTTTAGTTTTAATTTAGCAAGAATGAGTTCTATATCATTGACTTCCTGGGAGTTGTAGCTAACCTGTTCCAATGTGAGATGACTTTGAAATAGTATGGCTACGCCTCCTCCTTTTTTCCTGTCCTATCCTTCTGCATAATATTATAGCCAGGAGGTATAATCTCTTTATCATGATGTTCTGGTCTAAGCCAGGTTTCAGTTAGTATGGCTAAATTTGGTTTATATAAAGTCAATAGGGCATGGAGGTCCTGAACTTTGTTAAATATACTTCTTACATTAATGTTTAAGAGAAGTAGAGAGGAGGTTGCACTTCTATAAAGAGGGCTTGGTTGGTTTAGGTTTGTATGGATTGAAGAGGTGGGTCCTGGGTTAGGGTGTATGTCTCCATAGCAAGTGAGTTGTCGAGTTAGATATAGGTAGAGTTTAAACAGTTTCTGTAGTATTTTATTTTGTTTTTGAGATAGGCAGGGTTTTATTTTGTTTGTTTTATTATTTATGTAGGAATAGCGATGGGTTGGGGCAAGGTCGCATGGAGATATTGGGAAATGATTTATTAGTGCATTGGCTATGGTATCCGTTTGCCACTGGGTTGGATTGGTGAGATGAAGTGTGTGGTAGGATGTGAGGATAGAAAAAAAGGAGAAGTGCAGAAATAGTTAATGTGTAACATGCTACTTTTGAGTGTGGGGAAGGCATTTTATTTATTTCCTAACATCCTTCTTATGCTACCATTTTGTATTAGGGGGAGGGGGTAAACGGTAGATGGCAGAGAAGCTATTAAAGGAGTTAGAAACAAGGGTGTGGTGTAGTATGATTGAGTGGGGGATTGATGTTGAGAAATAATTGGTTGAATGGGGTATGAGCTGAAGTGGGAGTGGTTAGCAGCTATAGGTGTAATTGAACTAGGGGTGGGTGGGAATGGGTAGGGGAGCAGAGTAAGCAGAGTGAACGGAGCGGGGCAGTACTGTCCTAGAGTAGCAGTTATGGAAACAATCAGTTGTAATTCAGGTAGTACACTATAGCTCTATGCTTTATAGTCTGCTGGTTAGGGATTACCTTCTTTAGAAAGCTGCCTTATGCCTAAGTCTATGCTATTTACTTTCCATAGACATATATTATGCCTAAATCAATTTGGAGGGAATGAGCACAGGTTATTTGGGAGCTGGACTGAGGAGGTGGATGGGGGACCTCTGGTAGGGCAAGGGGGAACTAGGTCTGAGATAAATAAGTTAGACACTATGTGAGTGAGGAGGTCAGTGAGAGGACAGGCATGATAAGGAAAGAGAGGTACAAGGGTGATACAGTGGAAGATAGGATGGTAAAAGAGGTTAGCTAGGATGGTAAAAGAAGTGAGCTAGGATAGTGAGTGATCAGTGAGGGGGTAGGAAGGCTGGTGAGTAAGCTAAAAGGCCGACAAAAGACCCCTTGATGTGGGGTGCACAGCAATGATTATGTAGCTGACCTGGGGTAATACACAGTGGGCACAGGAATAAGGCAATACAATCAGGAGTAGGTATTATAACTGAACATACATTAAAATACTGTTGCTGTAGAGGGAGTCCTTCAATACAGAAGTACTTTGACTTGGGCTGATCTTCATGAGTTGTCCGGGGTTATCCAAGCTTGATTGCTTTAAGTCTCAGGGACCTGTAAAAAGATAGAGAAGAGAGGAGACCCAGGTTAGAGCAAGACAGTAGAGAGTAGTAGGGAGTGGTATTAAATGGACAGGAGGAAAAAACAAAGATTAGAGGCAGCAGATGCAGCTGAAAGGTGGGAGGATAGGACAGAGAAATGGAGTATTTCACAGTAGGAATGATATTAGGTGGAGGAGATAAGGAGAGTAGGAGGGAGTTTCTCTCTATTTTTTGCTACATATGCATATAAAGTTATCATTCTATACACATATTTTTCCATCTCAATTATATACATACATGCATACATACATATAAATGTTTCAACCACGGGCATTAAAGCCCTTCTAGACTGCCAATATGCCATAACACTTGTTCCCATAATAAATGTCCAGGCTGTTCTTAAAAATATCTAAACTAGTACTTGTTTTATTGTAATTTGGTTATCTGTTCCAAGCATCAGCTACTCTGTTATAGAACCAATTAGTACACGTCTCATTCCTATAGAATCTTCTACATAGGTTGTCTGATGATTCTCTATTACTTTTTGTTAACACCAAACATTCCCAGAGGTAGTTGTCTCTAAATGCTCTATATACCTGAATAAGATCTCCTCTTAAATATCTGTAAGAAACACTGTACAAGTTCAGATATTTTAGTCTTTCATAATAACTTAGATTTTCATATTCATGGATGCCCTTGGTATATTTCCACTGTACTCTTTCCAGTTTATTCATGCTTGTTTTCCTATAGGGTTTCCATACTGTTATTCCATACTCAAGTTTGGGTCTAATGTAACTAACAATGACCTCATTATGTTTGATTTCCTAGACTTTATAAATCTTTTTATACAACCTATAGTTCTGTAACTATCATTAGCCAATTGGTTGATATGATTAGAAAAACTCATAGCTGAATCTACCCATATACCCAGGTCCTTAAATGAGTCTACAGTTTCAATCACTGTGTGCTGTATTAAATATTCACCTTTCAGTTTATGTCTCCCAAATCTCATATGCTTAGATTTTGATGTATTTATCAACATATTATTCTCCTGTGCCCAAATGATCAATTTAGTCAAATTATTTTGCAGACATGCCTTATCTGTAACACTTGTAATCAGTTTACCCAATTTCAGGTCATCAGCATATAGATTGTAGAACACCCCAGATGTAAAAGTAAGGTCTGAAAGATACAATCTAAACAAGTAAGGGCCTAGTACAGAGCCCTGTGGGACACCTTGACTGTAATCAAGGATTTCACCTGTCCAGTTGGTGTGTGATACTTGCCATGTCCTATTTTTAAGCCATGCAGCTATCCATCTTATCAACAGTACATCAATACCTAGTTGTAATAATTTATTGATCAGTGTTTTGTGCATGACCCTGTCAAATGCTGAAGTTCAATTTATATAAATCACATCACAGCACAACTTTTCATTCATAGCTGTTATTATATTGTTATAGAACATCATGTTACAGGTGGTAATAGATCTATTTTCAACATATGCATGCTGATATATGGTTTCAAGTCCCAACCTATCCACTTCTGACAATAACTTATCCAATATTATCTTCTCCATTATTTTTCCACAACAAGAAAGTAGACTTAAGGGTCTACATGATTCTGGGTTTGTCCTACTCCCCTTTCCCTTAAAGACAGGTTTAATAAGTGCATGTCTCCAATCTTAAGGAATCTTCCCATATTTATATGACCTAGTGAATAATAGATGTAATGGCAGTATAAGTTCGTGCTTAAGTGTTCTCAGGTCATTGTTACTTATTGCGTCTCCTCCCTGTGCTTTGTTTGGATTCGGTTTGCACAGTTCTTTTTCAATATAATCTATTTTGATTCCAGTATCTGGGGTTACATGGATGTTACCAGGACAATATACCACCCCTTTTGTGGAGCCAAACAGTTTTGCATAAGATTTTGTAACTATATCTATAATCTGTTGTGTCTGAGAATACATTTTAGAATCTGCACACAGTTTATCAATTTTTGTATCTTTACTCCTTCCACATCTTATGTATCTATAAAAGGTTTTCCTATTATACTCAATATCTTTATATAAACGTTCTTCAAATTGTTCTTCATCTTGTCTAACACTATGCTTAATCTGTTTGTCCAGCTCATTTATTTTATTTCTCAAAGTTGTAGTTCGACCTCTCTTCCATGTCTTATATTTTTTGCCTCTCACCTTAATCAGGTATCTTGTTCTTATGGAAATATACCCCACTGATGTTGCGTGCCTAGATCCTGATGTTAAACATTTTTTTGACTATTTTTACTCAAACAATTTCTCTTTCAAAACTTTCCACATTCCATCTGCAGTTTTTCCACTGAACACCTCACTCCAGTTAGTTTTATATAGTAACAGTTATCCCAATCCACAAGGGGGGATCCACCTTGGATCCCGGAAACTACCGTCCCATCAGTCTGACAAGCCTTATCTGCAAGGCCATGGAGCGTATTATCATGGAACTTATAAACAAAGACATTGGCAACCTTCAAACACTGGACCCCACCCAGTTTGGGTTTGTGAAGGGCCGATCTTGTCTCCTGAACCTGATTGACTTCTTTGAATCAGTCTCCAGAGCCATGGACAAGGGTAAGGTGGTCCACACAGCCTATCTAGACCTTGCCAAGGCCTTTGACACCATCCCCCACTCTGGAATCATAGATAAACTTACTAAGTTGGGCATTAATCCCTATGTCACCCAATGGGTTGCTAAATGGCTTACTGATAGAACCCACACTATAAAAGTAGCCGACTCCAAATCCAGCTCCAGACAAGTGACAAGTGGAGTACCTCAGGGTTCAGTCCTGGGGCCGCTCTTGTTTGGCATCTACTTCTCTGAAGTACAGGTCAACACTAAGGGACTCTGGCTAACAAAGTTTGCAGATGACTGCAAACTGGGAGCCATTATTGAAACCCATAAATGATGTGGATACTCTACAAAAGGGCCTTACAGAAACAGATGCTTGGTGCCAGAGCCATGGGCTCAAGCTCAATGCCAAGAAATGTATTGTTATCCCCTTTGGGAAAAAACATGTATCCATGAATTACCATATAGGTGGCAGTACACTAAACACAGAAAGTGTGATAAGAGACTTGGGGACACAGGTGGACAGTTGTCTCACCTTCGATAACCACATCGCCACAACAGTCAGGAAATCCTTCTATGTGGCACACCTCATCACGAAGGGCTTTTCATCCAGAAAAAAAGGAGGTCATTGTCCCACTGTACTCATCCCTCATTAGACCCATTATAGAATACAACGCCCATTTGGTATGTACCTCTCAAGACATCTGCAACAACTGGAAAGGCCTCAGAAATACCTCACTAAAAGAATCACAGGCCTAAAGCAGATGCCCTCGTTTAAAAACTCCAGCTATACTCTGTCGCATATCGCTACTCAGAGGCGATCTCTGCTTAACATACAAGGCCATGTCAAACCCAGAGCTGCTGGACATGCTACACTTAAAGAAATCCCAATCCCTCAGAGCTACACGCTCCAGGGATCTAAACCTTGTCATCACAATAAACAAAACATGCTGGAGGGATAGGTTCCTGACCCAGAGATTCCCCAGACTCTGGAATAGATTGCCCATACATGTCAAGCAGAGTGCCTCTTTGGACCTCTTCAAAAGGAACCTTAACAATTGGATGGGAGAAAGGAAATTCACCCGATCACGCCCTGCTAGACAGAGGTCCAGGAAAGTAAATAATGTGGGAAGAAATAGCCAGGGAATTGTTATGGCTAGGCTTGTATAGGCCCTAGGGCTGATAGCCTAGTACCAACCTATGAACCTATGAACCTATGAACTGTTTTGCTTCCATATAATCTGTAATTAACCTTCTGTGGATTGGCTTAGATTTCAGTTTGGCAAAATTATCTAGCAACAAATGAACCTTTATGACCCCATGATCACTGCACATCAATGGTGGTAAAACTTGACTTGAAGTTACAGTAATTTCTTTGGGAACACAAACAATATCTAGTATATTCTGTCCCCTGGTAGTTTTTTTTTACAATCTGAAGCATTTGTTGTTCCTGAATATACGCTGTGAATAATTTCTTTACTAACGCTGATAAATCAATATTATTCCAGTCTGTTTTTGGTAAATTTAAGTCTCCAGCTAATATTATTCTTCCCTCCTGTGTTTCATGTAAGAAATGTATGAATTCCTCTAGGTCATCTGCACTTGACATTGGTGGTCTGTACACTCCAACAATTGTTATATGTTCCAGAGTTGTCGTTATTGTCACAGTTACACAGTCTATAGTATTGGTGTTATCATTGAACATGTAATAATCACAAGTCTCATAGCTATCTTTAATCCCTATCATAACACCTCCACCTGATTTTTTGTTAGAATGTCTGTTACAGTAAAAACCTGACAAAACTGGTTTCCAGTCATTGTTCTTTAACTATGTTTCACAAACTATAACAACATCAATCTTCTGGGAACATAGCAAATTTTCTAATAAAAGAAACTTTATTATTAATGCTCCTAGCATTAACAACCATCAGAGATGCATCGTGTTGCTATCTGTGAACTGTTACATTTTTGACCTGGCAAAAAATCCTGGCTAGTGTTTGTCAAATATTGCAAAATATCTGCTGAAAAAATTCTTTTCCCTGATCTAGACAAATGCACACCATCCTGTCTGAACACATGTGTGCCCAAAAGAAGGCGTGGATGCTCTACACATTTCCATTTTTTAAAACAGGACATTTTTTCCATGTAGGTGTTTATCCAAAAATCTTTTCATTCACAGTGACCTGACTATCCTTTCTATAGGTGATTTGTGAAAAATACAAGCTATACTATCTAGAAGGGCTGTCAGTTCCCGACTAACAGTCAGAGAATCTTTGTTGGTGACATCATTTGTACCAACATGAATAAAAACAGATCCATACTTCCTTACATTAAGGCATTCCAAGGCTTGTTTCACATCTTCTATTTTTGCTTCTGACAAGCATAACACTACTCGATGTTCATTATCATCTCTGCAGATATAAGTATCAGTTCCTCTAATAACTGAATCTCCAATTACAAGAATATCTTTGCTGACCATCTCTGAAGAATCTTCAGCTTCTAATACAGTCATTTCTGCTCTATCGGTTGTTACGGAGGATAGATCTTCATCACTATTAGTCTTATTAATTCCACTGTTTTCATTGCGTATTAAATTCTCATCCAGCTGGCATTGTAAATCCACAGCTTGAGCCATGTAGTCAACATCTGTCTTTCTCTTCTTTTTTCTTACAATAATGTTCTTCAATCCTTCCACGTTCAGTTTTGATTTCTTCCTTTTCACCTGCCGCTTGATTCTTTTTTCTAATTTTTCCATTGGAAAGGTGATGCCTTTTTCTGTAGACTGAGGGTTTTCTGATAGAGAGATATCTTCATTCGCTGTCACCAGTGTGTTACATAACATAGCAGAATCCTTTTTACTACGAATTCTCTTTTCCTTTACAGTCATTGGTCAGTTTCCTTTTCTTCCTTGTTATTTGTTGTTAATTTCTTCCTTTCTTTTTTTTTGTTTCCTTCTAAACAAACCAGATCCTCAGATTGCTGAGTACTTGCATCCACAATTCCATAGTTCTCAGGGGCCTCATCATGTTTCATAGGAGTTGAATGTTCTTTGCAGAAAATAGATGCATGATTTCCTAAATGTATTTTATTTGTTCTATGCCTAACATTATTTAGTTCATCAGTCCAGTCATTAATATATGATACAACAGTTCTCCAAGCCATGCCAATTGCACAAGTGCAATCATCATCATTAAATTGAGATTTGCTTCTTACAATGGCAAGCAAATCATCCAGCTTTTGACATGAGGAACAAAGATCACCAGTGTTATCAGCTGTTACCTTTAAATATGCATAGCATCTATTACACTGTACAAGATAATTGTGCATTAGCAAATTGTTGATTGCATACTCATTTAAGGAATCCATATTCAGCTTTAATTGAATAAAATATTGCAAAGGGAAAAAAAATTACACAAAGTCAGTAGCAAAGAATTCAAAGGAACTTAAATCAACTTCTACTACAAAAATTATACCAGCAATATCCAACTAAATAATAAAATACAATAAAGTTGTTCTGACCATACAAGTTCTATCAGCAAGACGGAAGTTGTAATTTTGCTCGCAGTCACACCTCCTTTTAACAGTAAAAATAAATAAAACATCTCTTACCAGTCAACTCCACAACAAATCACAAACCAAGACAGGATTGTTTTGATATGCTCAGAATTTTCCTCTCTGTACTCTGTTCAAATTTATTGCTGTCTAGGCCCCTTGTGGTGGCTAGAGCTTGCCTGTCCAAAACCTATCCCTTTTCTCACAACCAAAAGTGAAACTAAAGGTAAAACAACAAAATATGAATCAAAGTAAAGCTTGTTAATAAGCAGCCTCTTCCTACCTACAAACAGTTAAAAATAGTGATAACAAATGCAATATAAATTCAAATAAAACTACTCTTACCAATAAACTCCACAACAAATCACAAACCAAGACGGAATTGTTTTGATATGCTCAGAATTTTCCTCTCTGCCGTCTGTGTAAATTTATAGCTGTCTAGGCCCCTTGTGGTGGCTAGAGCTCATCTATCCAAAACCTATCCCTTTCTCACAACCAAAAGTGAAACTAAAGGTAAAACAACAAAATATGAATCAAAGAAAAGCTTGTTAATAAGCAGTCTCTTCCTACCTACAAACAGTTAAAAATAGTATTCTATTACCGTAATTCTTCCTAGTTCTACTATGGTTGCATCTAATATTTTATTGCTTTCTTGACATAATATAGATATGCTCGAGCACGTTTCTTTCTCCATGTTCCAAACTACTGCACTATTCCAAACTTTTTCAGTTTGTGTTCTTTCTTCCGCTTTCAATAATCTGATATCCTCAAAACAATAATATGTGCATCTACTGCAGCACACCATTGCAACATACCTATTATCCTCTTAAGATTTGTTTATACTGTTCACATTTAAAGCTATTTTCAGCTTTTAAAAACACTTAATATAAAAACATTTTTATCAGTTCCCTTTCTTATTTTGTTTAAGCATTATATTTTTATTTTTTTCCTTTATTTAACTCTTTTTTGTATTGAATTCTTTTTATTTCTTACTGTATGACAGTCAGCTTCTTCCTCACTTGTCTCCTGTTTCACTTTCCTTGTTACTTTCTTCATCTTCGCGTACAATCTATTTATTAGTCACATCTTTTTGTACATTTCCTTGTATGACGCATTCTTCTGTCTCTTTCTCCTGTATCACTTCCTGTATAACCCCTTTATCAGTCACATCTTTTTGTACATTTCCTTGTATGACGCATTCTTCTGTCTCTTTCTCCTGTGTAACTTCATTTTCATTTTCTTGTACATTCATTTCACATTCTAGCCAAGAATAACCAGCATTGCCACATTTTTTTGCACTTTAAATCACATTTGTTTGCAATATGCCCTGTTTTACCACATACGTAGCATTTTTTATCACATTCATTGATTAAACGATCATTCTTTCCACAAAATAACAATTCTTTGGTTGACCCCTGTATTTCACAAAACCCCTATTGCCATGCGCATTAATAATAATACAATAATACTAAGTACATGCATAACACTATTATTTTCCATTTTCAGTATTACTCCACATTCCCATCCTGAGTCCGCAGTCCATTTTCATCATACATTTTTGTAGTGTCCATTACTTCTTTACATTTAGTTAACAAATGTTCTTTCAGTTCTTTTGCTTCAACTTCAGTTCTAAACTGGATCATTATTTTCTTTGTTTTTGTTTGTCTGTAAAAAGCTTGCACCACATATTCTGACTATGGATAAATATTTTTCTTTTGTTTATATGCACCCCAAACATTTTCTATGGCCCGCCCAGTCTCAAATATCAAGTCAGAAAAAGTCTCTTTATTAATTAAAATAAATGCTCTTACCTCTTTTGCTTTGACACCCAGAGGTGCTATGACAGAGTCCCAAACCTGATACCTGTCGAAACGTTCTTCTTTTGTACTGCTGACATGTACTGCACACTTCTGTTTTGTTTTTTGTATTTCTTTTTTCTTCTTTTTTCCTTCTGCAACAGTTTGTGCATACGTTTTTGTCTCTGGAACTTTTTCTGCCACAGTCTCTTCTTCCAACACAAACAGCCAGTGCTTAGACTGTGAGTTGAAAACAATGTTAAATTATTTATTAAGTTGCAAAATAAATCTCATCCAAAGATGAGAATAATAATAATGCAGATAGGTTTCGGCATGTTAGTTTTAATCAGTGTATAAAGATAAAACCATACCACTGCAATAAATACTAACAAGTACACTGTTATTGGCTAATTATAGATGGTCATTAAAACCAGATGAGAATAGCCCACCTAGTGTAATTATCCAGTTTTTTTCTTTTTTATTCAAATCATCATGCCATCTAGCCTTGTTATTCCTGTCACCATACATTTTGTCAGTTATGACAAACATAAAATGCGCAGTAGGATGTCTAATAGTATGCTTATATAAAGTATTTGATAACTGTTTGTTCCTAATACCACTCAAATGTTCAGTAATGTGTAATCTAAGGGAACTTGATATCTGTCCCACATAAAAGACAGAACATGTGCATGTAGCTAAATAGATGAATCAATCCGTACTACAACTGGCAAAAAAGTAATATCATAAATTTTAGACATATTGTTACCCGTAAACTGTTTGCTCTTCAAAACATATTTGCACAACATATTTGCACAGAGAACAGTGGCTACATGGGGCACAAACAACCAATACCCCACCACCAATCATAGTTTGACATAAATTCAAATACCTGAATTTTCTCTTATAATGGTTGAACAGTCTAAGCAGTGTTTTGCCTCTTCTAAAGGAAAAGGAACACCTAGATGTCAAAATGTCAGACAACTTATCATCTGATATGATACACCTATGAACCTATCTGCAGTGGCTCTACTTGATAGAGGCATTGGGAACTAACATCGGGTGTCATGATGCCAGGGCACTTCTATGGGCTAGGCTTGTAAAAGCTGCAGGCCCATTAGCCTAGTACACATCTATGAACCTATGATAATAAAATATGCCAATGTTTCTGCATCATATCGAAAAACACAGATGTATTATGACCATAACTGGTAGTTAATCTAATGGCATTGTTAACCCTGTGTTCCTTATTGCTATATTGTAATAGTTGAGACCTGTCCTGACCATATACAAGATTACTGATTTGAATTATATGTTTTTTGTTGTATCCCTTGTGGCAAAATCTATTAATCATATCATTTTGTTGCTCAGCAAAATGTTGTTCAGATGAACAAATTCCCTTAATGCATAAGAATGGAGACTTTGAAATATTACGCATAATATGTCTAGGATGACAGCTGGAGTCATGTAATATGGTATTGAACTGAGGATATTTATGATGCACATTTACTATCTAAGTACCATCATCTTGCCTGGTAACACCAACATCAAGAAAAGAAATACAGTTAACATCATATTTAACAGTAAATTGGATACCCCACTTCTTTTCCTACAAATAATGAACAGATTCCATCACATAATTTGAATCTGACCTCCACACCATCTAACAATCATCTAAATATCTATACCATATATCAGTTTTATCTAAATATAAATTGTGATTTCTATCATAAATAATATTTTCCTTCAGGTAGCCCATGAAGAGGTTAGCATAAATAGTGGCAAAAAAGTACCCATAGCTGTACCTTTCAATTATAGATAACACTCACCATTAAATAATAAACATTTTTAGTAAGCACATGCTCTATTAAACACAAAAGAAAAGTGTTAAAGCCAGGACTATATAATGGGATATGATGGAACCAATATTCCAATGCCATCAGGCCCATCCAGTGTGGTATATTTGTGTATAAAGCTATCACACCCAGCATACACATAATCCAACCTGATTCTAGTTGCATATTCCCAGTCTCTTTTTCTCCTTTTTCCTTCTACTTTTTCCATGTCACTCCATGAAATTGCTGTTCCATTTTCTGGTTCACTTTGGTTTACCATTTCTTCCAAATAATCATCTTTCAACCCCCCCCCCCCACACAATTGGAGGGTTGTAATTATGCATTTTTCAGAGGTAACTGTCTGTCCTTCAATCGCCTCTGAAAGTTTTCCACTGAATCTATCTCTGTTTCAGCTACAGTCTCCTTTTCATCCATTGTCACTGTTTTTTCTGCATCCACATCATCAGAAAAGAAATGTCTAGTAGTGATTCTACCATTTCAACTACATTTTCAGCAACTTTCACTCCAGTTTCAGCAAAAGTTGAATCAGCCATGTTTTGTCCTGTTTCTCCTGGCTTCCTCTGTGTCTAGACAGGAAAATTAAGTCAGGATGTGTAACACACAAACTCATCCCACAACTATCAAGAGTAGGGGAAGTTCTCTGGTGCCCTGTCATTTTCCATAGAACTATTAATATCCCCTCGGGTCTCTCTGTAAAGAGGTCACTAACCAAGTGTAACCTAGTGGTACTAACCCAGTCAATAAGGATAAATAAATAAAATAAGATTGGAATTTCCTTTCTGTCTTAAACTATTCCTGTCATCATTTTCTTACATGCTTCTTCTTTCATACTTAAAGGTACCACCTTTACTGGAACAGTTGAAGTGACTATAATCTTCAAAATAATGACTAGAAATAAAATAAAAATTATTTTAATAGGTATTGAAATTAAAAAAATGCTTCTATACTTGATCACATAAGAATATTATGACTACTATGTGTCTTTTTTGCCATAACCAAACATTATGCTTATTCTTTAAATTCCACAATACAGTGTTATATATTGGTTGCTGCACACATTTTAAAGTGCATTGTCTTGCTTCATGCCACATTTGCACTTTTAAAACAATTGTTTTCTCATGTGGAATCATTTAACTGGTCATATTTCAAAAGAAACAGAGTAGCAAAAAAAAAAAAACAGTTTCCACAATCCTGCTCTTACTACTCCAAATTGAGAAATCCTTCACGCTTCCAGGATGAAGTCATCCAGGAAACGGGGTTCACTCAGTTCAATATCTCAGAACAAAATGAAGAAAGTCCCACTACACCAGGCATAAGTAATAAGATACTATAATTTAGTAGTATAATATAGTATGTTAATACATTTCATTTCCTACTATAAAAGTATCACAAACTTATCAAGGGACTCAGGGGAAGAGGTGAAAAGTCTAGCTGAAGCTCTCTTGTTGAGCAATTTCATCTCTATGTTGAACCTGGTGTTTGCAGGCAGGGAGCCTGACATATCACTGGAACTGCATGGCCAAGAGGTCATCCAGTGTAGGAGTTCCACCTCTAAAGTGGACTAGTGAATGCATCCATGATGGCCATTTTATGTAGTGAGCCTGATTCCTCTTTAAGAATCGGATGTTTTGACTGTCTTCGTTAACATAAACTACTTCAAAACTAGTAGAACCAAAGTTTTTTTGACTCTGCCATGAAGTAACAGTCAACATAATATGTTCTCCATAGTAAGGTCCCTTTGAAGTCCAGCCCAATATGTTCCTTGCATGTTACCATGGATGTTACTTTAAAGTTAAAGTTGAAATGTCACAGTACATCTCAAAACTTCCCCATTTTTGTGTATTTCAAAATAAAGGTTTTCAATACAGAATAGTGCTGTGTTGATAAGAATGTCTGTCCCATGTTTTTAATTCAATAATTCAGTCTAAAGCATTGGTTACCTCACATACTTTTAAAAACTGTATTTTGGTTTTATACTATGTCAAAGTAAAGATCTCTAACACAGCATTTCTATATCTTGACCACTTTTGGTGGATAGCATCAATAAAACATAGCTACTCTTAAAAAGTAACTCTACCATGATCAAAAAGAAATAATACTAAAGTACTTATTCATAAACAAGTTATGTAGTACCTAATACAGGAAAATCTTACACCCACTCAACATGGCTTCAGACCCAAACATAGCACCACTACAGCTCTATTATCCTTCCTCAAAACTGTCTCTATAGCCATGGATGAGCATAAACTTATTTCTTGCCTATTATTGGACACCTCAAAAGTTTTTGACACTGTCTCACACTCTCTTCTGCTGCACAAACTGCATAACCTCAACTTCTCCTCTGATACAGTTGCATGGTTCTCCAGCTACCTCACTGATAGATCTCAATCAGTGAGATGGCACTTTGCACTCTCCCCTCCTCTCCCTGTCAAAATGGGTGAACCTCAAGGGTCTATCCTAGGGCCTTTACTTTTTAATATCTTTACTAATCAGCTCTATACCTCCTGTCCTCAGTCATCTTTAGTGCAATACGCAGATGACTCTACAGTCATCACCACAGCCAACTCTCCCTCTAAGCTCTTCTCTGCTACTCAGGCATCTTTTAACTTAGTTGAAACATGGCTGCCCAACAAGCATCCTTAACCCTAAAAAGACAAAGCTGTTAACTCTTCCTACCTAAAAAGTTCAACAATGTTAAACTCTACTTCTCCATGCAGTCCCTTAATAACACTCCCATTCAGGTAGAATCCAGTACTAAGCTCTTAGGCGTAACCATCGACGATCAGCTTAAATTTGACTTGCATGTTAATAACTGTATCAAAAGACTCATTCAAAACTAGGGCGCCTTTACCGTAACAAGAAATTCCTCACCTCTGAAGCCAAGATTACTCTCTCTCTTACCTACCTTCTACCCAGCCTAATGTACAATTCTCACATTCTCACAAATCTTAACTCAGCACTCCTGACCAACCTTGAATCTAGCGACAACAAGGTAGCTAGATTTGCTGCCCAACAAACCTAGAAATCCCATCACTGTCTCTCTCTAAAACACCTAAACTGGCTTGATTTGCCCCACCAGCTTCTTCTCTCTCAGTTCCAGATCATCCATTCTGTCCTATGCCAGCCTTCCTACTGCCCAGCACTATCCCCTTTAATCTCCCATTATTCTCCCTCCAGACCTCTCCGAAGCTCTAATCAAGACCCAAGTCTAAATTTGGATGCAGCATGTACAGCTATCACCCACTGTTGCCTGGAATAGGCTCCCAGGACCCTTACACATCCTAAATAATTTAAGACAGCCACCAAAGAGCACTTCAAAAGTCACTGGTCCTGCCACTGCATTCTTGCACTCTCCCTCTTTAAACATCCCCTACTTCCCATACCTTAATCTACTTTCTGCCCTTAACTCACTCTTCTCACTAGCTCTCTCTAATAATCTTCCTTGAATAATCTTTCTACTGTCTTCTAAAATCTATTAAGCAAATCACCTCAGAAAAACATTCTATTGTAATTGTCTTGCCTTCATGCAACTACATTATGATAAAACTGGGTTTTTGTAACCACTTACCCCAAAAACTATATTCATTGTAATGACATATTTCTTTTTATACATCTTGAAATAGTTTTGCTACACTCCTGATTACTGTCACTGTATAACAATGTATTGCTACTTAATGCCTTGTAATAATCCTGTAACATTGCTGTTTAATGCTAATTTATAATGAAAATTGTATAATATGTTGGACCTTTTCTCCCCGGGCCTCCGCTGAAAAAGGGGCTCTTCAGCTCAGTCAGACAATCCCAGTCAACAAATGTAAAATAAATAAATAATAATTATATAAATGTATGACTTTTAGTTATATGGAAGATTGGAACCAGTGAATTTTTCTTCTTTTATTTGGTTGTTGTATACAGTGACAGCCGATCGCTTCAAAGCAGGGCGTGTTTCAGGAAGCAGATCAATAGGTAAGGATAACTAAAATATGGTGAGTTATACTACAGCAGGTTAATGACTATATATATATATATATATATATATATATATATATATATATATATATATATATATGTTATTGAATACCAGTTGGGGTTAGCCATTTTCATCCATAGTCTGCTTCATAGCCACTCATTCATGTCATTTTGTTGACTATATACACCTCAGATATTTGATTGCGATCAAATACAAAAAAAAAATATTCCCAGTAATGAATTTCAGCTTCTTTTACTCACACACATACTAAACTAACCCTGCTAAACCAAAGCAATGAATGTTTATGATGAAATGACAGCAGTGGTCAGCCAGTTTCATCCATGGACTGCATCCATGCCAAGTAATTACAGACATTGTGTTAACTGTGCACACTTCAGATGTCTGTCTATGATCAAATGAATAAAAGAATACACAAATAAAGGCTGCAGTACTGTATTTTAGCTTGTTGTTACCCAAACCCTACTATCAGACAGACATGTACACACATACACACAAATACAGATATATACACACACAGTGACACATTCATCAATTTTAGTCACTAAGTGTGTACTTCTCAGTTGTGATGAGATGAATAAATGAAGTCCATAGTATCATGTTTCAGCTTCTAATGTCAGATGCACGCATCTTGTGGTCCCGCTATAATCCTTTGCTACCCAGCTCTCCCAGCACTCACATGCACATACATATACATTACCACCACTAATTACGATCATCTGAATGTGATCATAACAATGAATATATACATATTACTATCAAATACATACAACACAAGCCACTGTAACCGTCCTTACAAACAGATATGTGTAGGAATTATAGCTACTTAATTGACGTGTGCCCCTCAAAGGCATGATCGTAATTGAATGAGTATAGAAAAATGATTTCACATGCTCAGGATTCCACCTGCAAGTTAGCCTGCTTTCTTCTCCTTCTGAGTCAGACTGTATCTGGCTATAGTCACCTTTTGTAGCTTGTGCTAATAGGAAAAGGTGCTCATTTCTTTATCTATCAGCCCAAGATTCCCCTACTGAAATCTCATCCATATAAAAGCCCAGGAAGACCTATAATCGGGTAAAATAAATGTATTTTTCTCTGGGTTCACATGAGTAAATTCTGGATAATTAAAAAAATTGAAAAATCCAATCAGCCTGTTCAGAGAGCAATAAAGGTAGTCCTTCAATACGAGCAGTAAAAAATCAGCCGGACCACATCCAAATATATGAAAGTATATTTATTAACTCCAACACGTACCATGACAGCACAAACAATAGTTACAACAGACTAAGCGCTTTCATCTCCCTACGGAGACTTCTTCAAGGACAATTAAAAAAATTCCATCTGAGAAAGCTAACTTTACTTTTTTCCTTTTCTCGTTTTTTTTTTATTTTTTGATAAAAATTAGAACTATATGTGATCATTCTGCATTTGCAGTAATCTTGTCCTAAAATGACTATGTTTTAAGACAGAAAATAAATCAAAAACAAATAATGAGTAGTTTTGCTTTTCATTCTGGAGATCTGCAGCTAGAAGTCCAGTAGTTGGGTATTTCAAATGTGTTCCAAAATGTCTGCAGTCACATGATATGTAACAGTGCACATTAACAGCAAACACATTTTTTGAATATGCATCCCAGTTGTTAAACTGTTAGAACTGCTTGGTCCATTAAGTAAAATATACTGATCAGTGTATACTCTGACCACTTTATATAACAACACATTTGTTTTGAATTTCTCCTAAACCAATAGGGTGTCATATTTATTCTAAGAAAAAGTTATATCCACTATCTAAGCATACTGAAAGACAAAACTCTTTACTAACTTTTTGAACACTTGAATGTTTTCAGATGTACAGTATTTAAAACATGGCTAAATGTTTAAGTGATTCAACTGAATGCTAAAATATTTAATTTCAGATGGAATTGTAAATTTACATTATGGTAAAGTACATTCTGAAAAAAAGAAAGCAGAAAAATAAACATATTGGCATACTCATTGATATACTGAAACAGAGATTAAAGAAAAAATATAAAACTGTGCTCAACAGAGTTCAAAATGTCAGTACGTGGATTATGTCGTAGAACATAGGGACTTTGCTAAACAGTCTGAAGGTAATAAAGGTGACACTGGCATAAAAGCCAAGTACTGAACATATTAAACAAATATTCTGAATTATCTAATTTCCTTTGTTGAGGCTGCCATAAAGTAATATGCCACAGGACATTGATATTCACTACATAAAATTTAATTTTTCATGTTTATTTACTTAAAATGTCAGAAGGTTATTGATGTGGTTATTTAAAATACTCAGGCTTCACAGCAAAAAGTCTTACAATGCCAAATGTTGTTTTATGCAGTTATTATAAAATATAATAATAATAATATATATTACTTCTATGTTACTGTGTAGCACAATGCAATATGTCTTCTGAACACAGCAGACAGTATCAATATATGCATGATAACTTATTTAAGTATAATTTACTATGCCTTTTATTTCAGTCTTAATTCAATCAGAAAAAAAATCCAGTGGAAACTTGTTAAATACATCAATCAAAACATCCTGTACCATAACTTTATAATTGTAAATTATTAACGCCTTGTACAAAAACGTGTTATTGGCAGGTCTATATCAGAAGATCGAAGTTTCAAAACTTTGAATCTGATATGGTCGATACCATATGATCAAAGTCTTGAAACTTCAAATCTTTTAACGGCGATCTCTGTACAGCACGGAAAGGGAAGATTTCCCTTTTCTGCATATCAGATTCGAAGTTTTGAAACTTCGATAATGTAATATGGACCCATTATTGGCAATTCATGTTTTGTATATGTTGGACCTTCACAGACTTGATAACCTAACTCCCTTCCTTTGTTGATTGCTCCTTGATTTCTCCCTTCCTGGCATGAGTCTGCATCCTTGATCTCCCTCTTTATAGCAGAGGAGGGTGAAAGATGGGAGTTATTGAGCTGCCACCAACTACTGTCTTTAATTTTTGTGGTCCACTCCTCTTCCTCTGGCACTGGCAGGTCTATTGACAGATGCTATTAGCTGTACTGTAAGGATCACAAGTATATGTGAACATTTTCACCAGTATTTGTGCAATGACTAGATTGTGGGCATTCCTAGGTAGGCTACACCTGTTTTGCACATCTAGCTTGAGTCCAACCATCAGTCCTACGGCAAGGAAAAAACAGGACTTGAACTTGTCTTTCCCCTAGAAGGGGCAAACCACTGGTGTTTAACACTTTTTTCAATCCCACCTTGGTAGAATTTTTGAGCACCCTGTCATACGCCCAAACCCAGGCTGGCTGATGTATAGCCAGTTCTTTATTCCTCTACACCTTGGAACTGGCATTTTGTATTCTAATATGTATGCCTTTGCATACAGCAGTATCAGACTGTATTCTTCTGCAGTGGCATGCACTACACTGATGAACTATCATCCTGTATGTCTGCCTTCATTGTCTCAAGTGATAGCTTGTCCAAACTGTTGAGATAACCGTTACAGCTTTCTTTCATCCCCATCTCCACTGCCTTCCGTGCTGTACAGAGATCTCCGTTAACAGATTCGAAGTTTCAAGACTTTGATCATATGGTATCGACCATATCTGCTCTAATACAGACATCGGCTTTTTGTATTCCAGCTTCCATTAGTGAAATTCTGCAGTGACTATGGTGCCAATTTACACCAGTATTCTTGCTTCTATTTCTTTCATCTTAATTGATTAAGCGCCCTCATTCCTGGCAAGTCATAAGTATTGCAATGCAGTCTAGTTTGTTCCTTCCCGCCAACCAGTTACTGGATGGTTGTCCTTCTGAAGGTTCTTGGCTGTTGCTCCTTTCTCCCAGTAAAAATGCATGGGCAATTGATAGCTGCTTTACTATACTGAACATTATAAGATAAATCAGCCCACAAGTACCAATATTCTTCTTAACAGTGATTGGCTGACCTGTGGTTCATTATCTAGGATGATGTAGAAACTGATCCTGGCACAGTCAAAGGTTACACCCAAGCTATTTGTCCTCTGCAAACTTCAGTTAGTTATAAAGTGTCCAAAACTGCATATGTATGAGTCTAATTTAGCTCACTAAAATGTTAATGATCATACTAGTAAAACTGAACAACCTTTCCCCTCTGTTCATTAATCTCTTTCTTGATGTACTGTCCATGATAAGTACTCAGCTTAAGCTCAGCCTAATCTGTATAACCCACAGGCAGTCACTTCTTGAAGAACAGACAGTGATACCTGAAAGGCAATATTTTTTTCAAAAATATAAAATATACTGACATGCAAATAGCTTTCCAGTTCAGTGGACATTAACTGCAGAAGGACAAAACAACTTGTTAGAGGTTGTGGTTACCTACTTGAGAAACAATTCTTACTTGTAAATGCCAATCACCTCATCACAATACTAAGAGCATGTCAGTTTTGTTATAACTGTGAGACAACCTTCCTTTGAAAATTAAATTGTCGTTGGGAACTTTACAGCAGCATGATCCCACTGAGTGCAGTCTGGTCAGTCTCCCAGAATGGAAAAAATCACTAAACCATCACGTACAAAGTCCAAATATTTTATTGCAGATCCTTAAAACAGTGAAAAACAAACTTCAGGTGGTTTCACCCTTGGACATCTGCCAAAAGGTATCGTATCGAATAACCCTTGATAAAATACCTATAGGTTCATAGGTTGGTACTAGGCTATCGGCCCTAGGGCCTATACAACCTTAGCCATGACAATTCCCTGGATATTTCTTCCCACAATATTTACTTCCCTGGACCCCTGTCTAGCAGGGCGACTGACATGATCCCCGGGGTGAATTTCCTATCTCCCATCCAATCGTCAAGATTCCATTTGAAGAGCACCAAGGAAGTGCTTGACATGTATGGGCAGTCTATTCCAGAGTATGGGGAGTCTCTGGGTCAGGAACCTATCCCTCCAGCATGTTTTGTTCATTGTGATGACAAGGTTTAGATCCCTGGAGCGTGTGGCTCTGAGGGATTGGGATTTCTTTAAGTGGAGCATGTTCAACAGCTGAGGGTTTGACATGGCCTTGTACGTTAAGCAGAGATCGCCTCTAAGAAGATGATATGCCACAGAGTATAGCTGGAGTTTTTTAGACGGTCAGTATAGGGCAACTGCTTTAGGCCTGTGATTTTTTAGTGAGGTATTTCTGCGGCCTTTCCAGCTGTTGCAGATGTCTTAAGAGGTACATACCAAATGGGGCATTGTACTCTATAATGGGTCTAATAAGGGATGAGTACAATGTTACGATGACCTCCTTTTTTCTGGATGAGAAGCCCTTAGTGATGAGGTGTGCCACATAGAACGATTTCCTGACTGTTGTGGCAATGTGGTTATTGAAGGTGAGACCACTGTCCACCTGAGTCCCTAAGTCTCTCATCACACTTTTGGTGTTTAGTGTACTGCCACCTATGTGGTAATTCATGGGTACATGTTTTTTCCCAAAGGGGATAACTATACATTTCTTGGCATTAAGCTTGAGTCCATGGCTCTGGCACCAAGCATCTGTTTCTGTAAGGCGCTTTTGTAGAATATCCACATCATTTGGGGATTCAATAATGGTGTCCAGTTTGCACTCATCTAGAGTCCCTTAGTGTTGACCTGTACTTCAGAGAAGTAGATGCCAAACAAGAGCGGTCCCAGGACTGAACTCTGAGGTACTCCACTTGTCACTTATCTGGAGCTGGATTTGGAGTTGGTTACTTTTACAGTCTGGGTTCTGTCAGTAAGCCAGTTGGCAACCCATCGAGTGACATAGAGATTTATGCCCAACTTAGTAAGGTTATCTATGATTCCAGAGTGGGAGATGGTGTTGAAGGCCTTGGTGAGGTCCAGATAGGCTGTGTGGACTGCCTTACCCTCGTCCACAGCTCTGGAGACTGATTCAAAGAAGTCAGTCAGGTTCAGGAGACAAGATCGGCCCTTCATAAACTCAGACTGGGTGGGGTCCAGTGTTTGAAGGTTGCCAATGTCTTTGTTTATAAGTTCTATGATAATGCTTTCCATGTCCTTGCAGATCAGGCTCATCAGACTGATGGGATGGTAGTTCCCGGGATCCAAGGTGGATCCCCCCTTGTGGAGTGGGATAACTGCAGCTGTGTGCCACTCAGTGGACACAAAGCCTGAGGTGAGGCTATGATTAAACATGACACTTAGGTGAGGTGCCAGTTCATTTTGTAGTTCATGTAGTACACAGCCCGGGATGTCATCTGGTCCCATGGATGCTGTATTCTTAGCTTTGGAGAGTGCGGTTTCTACCTGTGTGGCCATGATTACCAGAATTTGGAAATCTTTTGGTATTGAGATGGGTCTCTTAGGGGGTGAGGGGGGGTGAAGTTTGCACTAAATAAATCTGCCAGGATATTGGCAATATCCTTGGGATAAGTATAGTTAATGCCATTCTATTGTAGCTCAGAGCATATCTGGGCATTGCCATTTAGATTCTTGACATAACTCTAGAATGCCTTGTGGTTGTCTTTGGAATTTTTGGCAATTTTATTTTCGTAACTAGCTTTGGAAGATTTTATGAGGGATCTCAGCTTCTTACTGAGGCTGGTAAGGGAGTTTTTTGCATCCTGGGATTTTCCTCTTTTCTGCAACAGTTTCTTTCTTCTGTTGTATAGCTTGTTTATGGCAGGGGACCACCAGATTGGCTTCCTTTTTTTGGAGGAGAGCATCTTGGTTCTATTTGGGATGGCACGATTCATGCATGAGTGGATGTGCTCGTACAGTGTCTTAGTGTAGGATTCAGCAGTCGAACATTCATCTCCCATCTGCATGGGTGTCATGAAGTTTGTCACTTTTGACTTGAGTGGCATTAAGTTGGCTTTGAAGAAGTTTTTTATGGAGGTTTCCTTACTGGGGGGTGGGGGTGGGATGTGGATGTCAAGGGTGGTTTGCTTATGGTCAGACTTGACCAATGAGGGGGTGACCACTGGTGTGCAGCATCTATCTCCCATGTTGGTAATGGCCAGGTCTAGAATATTTGGGCCTCTCGTGGGACAATGGATTAGTTGATCCATGGCATTGGAATTTATGAATTCCAAGAACCATTGGGAAAAGGTGTTGGTACCCGAGTAGTTTTCTCAGTTAATGCCAGGGTAGTTAAAATCTCCCAGTATTAGGGTGTTTGGTTGTATCTTAATATTGTCCGGTATGTTTAGAAAGGTGTAGTGAGAATCTTGGGGCATGGTGGAAGATCTGTAGCAAGCTACAATTTGGATTGCAGTCTTACCTAGTGTTAGTTGTACCTGAAGAATTTCAGATGCATTGTGTTAGTTAACTAGCCCGGAGGTGTGAATATCCTTGGTGAATATGGACACTCTTCCACCTTTAGTGTTTCAGTCTTGGTTTGGTGGCCAAAAAGTGTGGTAAGAGTTGTAGCCTGGTATTGCAGGGTGCTCTCTGGAGCCCTGAACCAGGTCTCAGTTACTGCACAGATATCGATGTTCTCCATTTTTAGGAGTGCCTCAAGAAAGTGCATTTTGAGGTTTAGACTTCTAGCATTGAGTAGCATTACCTTCAGATTTTGCATGCTTGCATCTGTTACGGTGGTGTTTTTTTCCTTTGAACCTTTCCTAAAAAAGGCACTATGGGGTGGCAAGAGCTTTAGCCAGTAACCTGAATCCCAGGGGTGACAGGTGCAGACCATCTCTGGCAAAGCATCGTGGTTTGTCAATCATGTCGTTACAGGCAGACAGATACTGGATCCCCTTTGAATGACACCAGAAGCTTAGCCAATTGTTGAAGTCAATCATTTTGTCCTTATACTGTGGTATCATTCTGGGCGAAGGCAGAATGCTACTCAGGGCTAGGGCCATACCTGCCTGGGCCACATGATCCGAGAACTCTTCCATGTCTCTTTTCATGTAGTCCAGGGAGGTACCTCTCAAGTCATTCACTCCAACATGGACAATGACAGAGTCATATTTGTATCTGTTGTGGAGTGACTTGAGTACGTGCATTATGTGGTGGATCCTGGCACCAGACAGGCAGCTGACTGTAATTTTCTCCCTGCTCAGCCTGCTGAGTGGGACATCAGTGTGCCTGACTATAGAGTCACCTATGACTAAAGTGTTGGGTACATTGTCCTGCCTTAGGGGCTGTTGTTGGGTGGCACATTGGTGTTGTGAGCTATGTGTCACTTTGGTTGTGACTGGTGTTTGTTTGCGTTTCAGCTTTGGAGGTCCTTGTTGCTTGGGCAGGTTAATGTTAAGGGCCTCCACATATGTGGGTTTACTGTTGCTATGTATGGGTGTTAATGGTTTGGGTTTTGAAGGGCTATGCGTTGCTTGAGGTGTAGTGCAGGTGTTAACCTTCTCCTTTTGACTGTCTAGTACAATCTTGGCTGGAGAGAGCTTTGCTTCCAGTTTGGCTATGTAAGTGCATCTCTCGCAGGTTTTAGGGTTGGGTGGTAGGAGGATAGGGTTGTCTGTGCACATGAGACATTTGCAGCATTGCCCCAGTATGTACAGATTCACCAGGTGGACAGGAGAAATCACTGGAAGCTGACCCTTGGACATGCCTGGTTTGGTGCTTTTTTTTTTTGTAAAAATACAAGAGCTGTTTTCCCTTATCTTAGCAAGGTACTTTGCAATTACAGGCTGTTTAGTGGCTACAATTAATGTCTCCTTATTAACAAGGAGAGTTGAGTGCTTGTATCAGTTTAAGGCTTCCTAGTGCTTTCCAGCAAGTTCTAGAGCAAGTGCTAGTCACAGGGGTTCAGATTTTAGTGCTACTACTGAGAAACCAGCTAGTTCTAATTTGAAGAGCAGACTTTCTGGCACCTGGAATAGTTTAACTGTAGCCCGGTGGTGCTGCATGATGCGAAAAATGCACAAGCGCTCATTTTTAAGAAAGAAAGTTGAAAGGGATAGAAATCAGCTCAATTTCAGAGCTGGAAACCACTCCTCTAGTGTCAGACAGGCAGTACAATGCTCACCAGTCCTACTGGTAAGCAGCAGGATTTCCCTGTACCACAGCAAGGTCTGGATAGCTCTGAACACAGAAAATAAACTCTTAAAAAAACTACAATTTTGTTGCAACATATAATATTTCAGCACATCAGAATCACTTTAAACAATTTCATTACAAAGAACTTCAAGTGGCTGTGCATTGTGTTTTCTTTTTTCCTTTTAAAAGTAATTTCAAGAGGGACATTTGGTCCAAGAATTTTAAGGGCCTGCAGTCTAAGGTAAATAAATAGTTCAGTTTCTGTTTATATTTACCATGTCAGAGTTTCTGCTACCCAACCATGCCTATAATTCTGTTCACTAATGCATGTTTGAAATATTTTTTATTCATAAAACATGTTATAAGTGCATGTTGCCAAATATATTTTGTTATTTATATATATATATATATATATATATATATATATATATATATATATATATATATATATATATATATATAAATGTGTTAGAAAGTAACCCACAGTAAAAAGGCCAAATACCAGCAACTTATGAATGCTGACCATATCTACAGTACAGGCAGTTGTCAAAATGAAAAAAACAAAAAAAGACAGCCATTCACAATGAATTTGTTAAGATTTCTCAGAATTGTATTGCCTGTGGTCGATAATCCTTCTTTCTCCTAGATATGTAACTTCTAGTTAAAGCAGCATCATCCTGGAATTCAGACCTTCAGAGCTGCTTTCACCTTCTCAGCATGTTACTGTTTTCATATGTACTTAGATCAATTGCAGATAGAGAGCAGATTGCAAATGTAAAGACAGCTGATGTAATATTTCTAGTAAGTCATTGTCTGCCATCTAGTGGACAAGCCAGTTACTGTTCCTTGGCCTTTACTAATTTCAGCTACACATTTTTCTAGACTGTTACTTTCATCTCCTGACCTTTGTCTCAAGTTTCTGCGGTGGTGGTGCTGCGGTAGTGTTGTCGCCTCACAGTTAGACATTGCCCGTTCGATTCTCAGTTAGAGCGTCTTCTGTGTAGCGACATGCGTGAATGGGTGTTCCTTTGTTGAAGGTTGTGCGTTAGGCCCGCAAGCCAGTATGTAAAAATCTACTGCTAATCATTAGTGGACCGGAGTTCCGCTGTGGCGACCCCTAATCGGGAAAAGCCAAAAGACACAAACAAACCTTTGTCTCAAGTTTGTCAGGTCTTTTAAGTGGAAAATTCCCTTCTATTTCTACCAAACTGAGATCTATGCTTATTCTTGATATTATGTTCAGAACGATAAGTGATTGTTCTTAACACAACATTTCAGCAGGAAGACTTTCTGAACCATTTGGTCTGGTTGCTGAACATGTAAGTTGGGCTGATCCATAGGGATCCTTCTCAGCTACTAGGTGTGTCTTCATCAAGGTCACATTTATATACTATAATAATGTATGCTTTACATTTTGGTTACACAAAGTTCTCATTGTTTAGTCCCCCTTTTTAATGTAGAATTCAAATAGAATTTATAGAAGAAAAATGCATCAGTAATCACAATTAGTTATGTTTGGATTTCATTACAATGATGCAATTATCATTGCACTTTCTGACATTTACAGAATCAGTTGCAAACTGGTCGCATTCATGAGTATTTGTACAAATTTAGGCTTTTTATTCAGCATGGTGTACACTGTAACAATATATCTTTAAAAAAGGGTATACTTACTGACAAATACTGTGAGACAGAGTCAGATCATGGTCAATTAGGGCCCTAGGCAGGATAATCGATTGTGTCCCCCAGAACCCCCCGTCACCTTCCCACATCCTATTACTTGGCTATTTCTCCTTACAATAACCACTGTTCAAACCTGTCTGTGTGCATTCGATTTTCTTCTTTACTTCTACAACGATTACAGATATTTGAATTTAACTTAAAACTTTTATTTCAAATTTTAGAGCACAAACAACATTAGACGTTTGCTAAACAAAACAAAACAATACAGTCTCAAAATAAAAGCAGAGTTAGCATTAACTGTAAACTTCTCTGACCTTCAAACTCACATTCGATGAAATGTCAGTGAAGCCCACATTCAAAGAAAATGCATCTGACCAATGGCAGATGGTTTACCTCTGGGCTGTTTTCAAACCATAGGCCCTTTGCACACATTTAGGACCATACACATGTGCATGTGTTCTTTGGTTTATCTTCCTGATTGTATTAAATGTTATTCTTTATATAATTGTTAGACTGTGTTTTAAATTTGTAGTTTTAAACATTTTTCTAATAAGCAATGAAACAAAATATGTGAACCTATAATGACAAAACTGACCATTTCAGAACATTCCAACTATAAAAGGCCCCTCAAACTTCTGTCTTTACAATCCACCAGTATCAGTCAATATGCACAATGTCTGCAGAAATTAGCCATGTGAATAATTCTACGTTAAAGAGATCTGTAGGTTATAAAGAGGTTGCTACAAGAAACAACTTTATGTTTCTTCATCTACAGATTGTGTCTACTGCTCTTGAAGGATAAATTGCCTTTGTTACTTTAAAAAAAATTGGTAAGCTGCTAATATTGCAATAGGGAATGGATGGCAAGCCAATTACAGGTTCATAGTTACAAGGCATCTCATCTAATGGAAGACACCCTCAGGACTACAGCACCCTGCACCTAAAGTACAACACAGAACCAGAAATCCATCTACAGGGTGTGGGAGCAGAACCCACAGACTTCTGCATGAAATACAAGTATGCAGTTTGGTGTGCTACTAACACTGCTTGCACATTTTCTAGAATAAACAGTAATGACCATTTGCTAAACAAAACAACTGCACATTGAAAACAGACTTTAGCATGAGCAGCAGTAAAATTATCTTCCCTTGAAGCTCACAATTCCTTTAAAATGTACTGAAGTTCTCAATTCCTTGAAAATGTACTAAAACTCATATCACAATTCCTTGAAAATGCACTGAAACTAAATAGTATGCTTTAGAGGATTCGAGCTGTTGTCTCTTGTAACTAAGTTATGGGGTTTGAGCTTGAGCCTGGTTAAATTAATTAGCCTGTCACCTCTAACTAGGGCATTTAACACAGACACACACACACATGCACACACACACACACACACACACACACACACACACGCACGCACACACACTTTGCTTCTTAGTTTTCCACTAACTTGCACCATTAATGTTCATCCAGAAAATCCATGCTCCATGCTGCTCATTTAAATCATGCACTCCACTCCATTCTAGGGTTGCCACCTTTCGTCATGGCTAAAACCGGAGAAAAGCTACACCCCTCGCATCACTAGCAACCCCGCCCATCCCACCCCTCCCCCGCCCACATTATGCCCATTTTGTGATATCATGATGACGTCACTCGGCAAGGAACGCTCTTTTCCATTCCTGCTGCCTTCTTTTGGCTGATTTACAAATGCCGATAGTCTGTTTCCTTTTTGAAACAGAATACTGGAGTTTGTACAGTGTTTTCCAAACTACCAGAGAATCAGTTTGATTTCCGGATAGTCCAGGAAAGAAACGGAGAGGTGACAACCCTACTCAATTCCAGTTTAAATTAAATAGCTAGATCTCAGACATTCACTTCCTAATATATCTATCTGGCAGACCCACTATACCCCCTTTTTTACTAAACATTTCTCTACTGCACAACCCACCATCTCCCCTTAAAACTTACCTTAACAGTCAGCACTCCACTGATTGTTTTTCTCAAAATGTAGTCCTTCACTGGCTCTTACACAGCTTTCTTAATCTACCTTTCATCATTCATTTACCTCCCTGCTAAAACAATCCCGTTCAAAGCCCTGCCTACCTAAGTTTATGCTCTTTCCCTCATTTCTTGCTCCACCCTCCTTTCTCAAACCCAGCTAAATTAGTTTAGTGAAGCACAATAGGCTTAATCTTTTTTCAGCCTACCCTACTGGTGCAGAGTACTGATCACATCCGGTCTGTACTTACACTAACCTATCATACTCCTCCCCCTTCTACCTGTTTCCTCACCTAACCCATAAATATACCTAACCCCAAGTGGCGCCATCTTTAAATCTTAGTTCACTTCCCGGCTGCTGTGCGCTCCTGCCTCCAGTGTCCACACCTTGAGTAAGTGACTCTTATTGCTGCACTATTTGTTTAAAGAGACATATACTGCTTACTAAAGTGATAGAAACTGTTTATGCATAGCTAAAAGCTATAATGCTAAATTTGTAATGATGTACTAGCTGCTCTATCTCAATCAGCACCTATGTTTGCATGCTTGTAGCACGTGGTGCTGATACACGTTACTGAATGAACTAGCAATATGTTCCGTTCCTAATGTAGGGAGTAAAGGTCCTTTTCTAACAGGCATTATCAAAGCTTTGTAGAGTTACACTCACAGTAGAGTAATTGCGCCAGATTTGTATATTAAATTAAAAGTAAGACATTGCTTTAAGTCTAACACAGGAACGGGAAGTTAGAGTAGCGCTTAAGCATTTGCTGCAAGCAGTAGAGTAATTCTGCCGGAGTTTTATTTTAAATTAATTGTAAGAGGTTGTTTTAAGCCTACACAGGAATGGAAAGTGGGGAGCATTTAAGCACCTACTACAGTAAATGCGAGGGCTATTAGAGCAAACCACTAACCAACTAAGGGGCTGTAGCTTAAAACCTGAAACGCCATAGCAAGGTACTGTTTTTTTGTAAGGGGACTGCACATAGATTGGATCCTTAGGCAATAAATGAAAGAATAAAATTTAAACTTCACCAAACCATCATTGACGCTGTTCTAACACTACAAGAAACACAGCATGTGGAAGTAGCGTTCTCTGCGAAGCAAACCACATATGCTTTGGAACTTAACTGATAACAACCTAAGAGGAAGCAGTATGTTTTAAAACAAGAAAACAAAAGGTTAGATTATCACTTCGTAATGTAGACTGCATATGTGCGGTTTACATATATTTTTGGGTATACCTGACATACAATAGGACATTGAAACTGTATTAGTGCTCTTTAGCGCTAAAACACGGAATTATGTTAGCGTTCATGGTAGGGTGGCCACATACATGTTAAATTTAGGTAAATTTCTGTTCTTCTTAACAAGAGGACACATGTAGTATTTCAGGTACACATGAATCTCCTACCTCTTTCTCCATGTTGGGCAACTGTTATCTCCACCATGAAGTATACTGATGTATAGTGTATTCCTTGTATGGCTTTTTCTAGGAACTGTATAGTTGCTGTTATACTGATACTTTGATCCCTACTGTGTGTATATCACCTGAAAACTGCATTTACCTTACTGTGTTAACCTCATTGTATATGTTGGAATTACTAACTAGTGTATGCCTGGTTAAGTGTTTACATATGCACTCTCTTTAGTAGTTGAATTACTTAAAAAGTTTGTCCGACCTACTGATTACCTTACCATTATTTTTCTCTCTCTCTATGTATGCAGCTATCCAACCTGCTTGACCTGCACTAGGTTTTGACTTTATTCCCCTGTATAAGACTGCTGCCTCTTCCCCAAGCTAAGGAAAATATCCAAACCTTTCTCTGGGCATTATTCCCTCAAGGATACAAGAAAGTATGTTTTAAACCACTGTTTGTAAATATTACTCTTCTTATATAACCCCAGGTGTCTATTGTACACTCCCTAGCCAGGACAGCCAGCAGCCTAAACCTTCTGCTCTCCCAACTTCCATACCTTCCCCTCTTATAGCCTCTTCATACAACTCCTGAGTTAGCCTCCTTCTCCCACTAGATCTGCTATCCCTGCAAGTAGCCTTGGCTGCAGGATAGCCTTTGCCCACTAGGTGGCACTCTCCTCCCAGGACTAATCTCATTGAACAACTATCTTCCAATCTTAAATTATAGATCTCAGACATTCACTTCCTAATATATCTATCTATCTGGCAGACCCACTATACCGCCTTTTTTTACTAAACATGTCTCTACTGCACACGCCACCATCTCCCCTTTAAACTTGCCTTAACAGTCAGTACTCCACTCTGCTCCCCTACCCTGCCCCCAAATTCCACCCACCCCCAGTACTCCTACCTTTATACTACCCTAACCACACCCCCTAATTACTCTGCCACTCCCACACATCACATTCCTCCAACTACAATTCTTCCTTCCTGTACACCCAACTCCCACTCCCAACCCATCAAAACTCACTCTTTTCTATTACCCCACCCATACTCTCTATCCCAATTACTACCTTACCCCATAATGTCTCCACTAACTCCCACCATATCTCCGCAACCTAGACCACATCACTAACTCATACCCCCACTTCTCATACTTTATCTTCTCACTGCCTATAAATTCCACCATCTACCTAACACTCAACATCCTAATTCAATTACCACCACTAGTATCCAACCACACACCACCACAGAAATACTACCACACCTCATCTCCAATTCCACTACTACAAAAGCTCTCCACCCCATACTACCTATATATTTAAACTCTAGGACAAAAAACTATCACCAACTCCTACTAAAGATCACCAAACTCATAAGAAGTATATTACCTACCCTAATAGCCAACGGCGATATCCACCCTAACCCAGGCCCAACCTCACAGGCTACTACTAACCCCACAAATAGTACTCCTTTTAACCTAAGAAGCTCATATCATGCCCCTAACTCATTTCTAGTCTGTCACCTAAATATTAGAAGTATAAATAAGAAAATCCACTATCTGCATTCCCTCCTGGACATTCACTCCCCTGATCTACTCTGTCTTACAGAAACCTGGCTCAAGACCACTATCCCTGATAACGAAATTATACCCCCTAACTACAATATAACAAGACTGGATCGGAAATGTAGAAAAGGAGGCGGAGTAGCCATCCTTTATAAATCCATTCTTGAGGCATCCACAATTACCACCCCACAAGAACTACCAACTACCAACTCTGAAACAGTCATCTCAAAAGTCCAACTTAACAAACACAAATCTATAATCATAGTATGTACCTATATTCCTCCAGGCAGCAACTTAGTCACCTTAGAATGCACCCTCCAATGGTTATCCACTAACCACCCCCAAGAAACAATCATTCTTGGGGACTTCAATATCAACTGACTAACATGTTCATCAAACTTCCCCACCATCCATATCAACTTACATGGTTTCTCCCAGATAATTACTTCCCCCACTAGAATCAATAAACCCAACAATAAGGAAAGTATCCTAGATTGGATCTTAATAAATAACAACCCTCAGTTATACAAATCAGGTACCCTACCTGAGGGCATGAGCGACCACCTCTTAACCTATATAATCAGAAAAAAGGATGACATGTCTCAACAAACTACCTTTAAAACCCTTAGGTATACAAAGAACATTAACCTAACCTGTTTCCAAGCTGAACTTAATGCATGCAAATGGGTCAATCTTAAATTACTCCCCCTTGATGAAGCAGTCTCAGAATTCAATGCTAGATTCCTTGCCATCTTAGACAGGCATGCACTCACACGGACAATCAAAACCAAAAACAAAACTGCTCCATGGCTAATCAATAGTACTAGACAAAAACTTATTGCTAAAAACAAAGCATAGATCTCCTGGAGAGCCTCCAAATGCCCACAAGCCCACATTAGATACAAAAAAATGAGAAATTAAACAAAAAGGTCTATTGTGTTAAACAAACAAAACTACTATTGAAATTTACAGCAAAAACACCAAAATAAACCCCAAAAATTCTGGTCATGTCTGAATAATCTGCTCCACCCAGGCAACCAAGAACCCCACCCCTCAGCTACCCTACAGCTACCTCCTAAGAGTGTTGCAATGACCTTTAATACTTTCTTCACAGAAACAGTCCAGAACCTAGTTATCAACCTATCTCCCATCTCCTGTACTACTACCGCACCCACTCAAGCAAATATCCCTGCCTTTAAATTTGATCCTATACCCACAGACTATATTAAATCATTGCTTAAGAAACTAAAACCCACCACTCTGGCAGCAGACCTACTTTCTGCAGAGTTTCTGCAAAAGTCTGCTAATGAAATAGCATATCCTATCTCCATCCTAATCAACCATACATATACACAAATCCTACATCCCCTCCATCTGGAAAATCCCTCACATTATTCCTCTTCATAAAGGGGGAAACTCCACAGAACTCTCTAACTACAGACCTATAGCCATACTATCTCCCTTAGCCAAAATAATGGAAAAATGCATACACAAGCAAATTCTAACACACCTTACTCAGAATACTCTACTAGCACCAACCCAGCACGGATTTAGACCTGCACATAATACAACTACTGCCCTTCTCTCCTTTTCTCACACAATAAATCACAACTGTAATCAAAATAAGCTCTCTTCTGCCCTCTTTCTCGATCTTTCAAAAGCATTCGACATGGTAAATCACCACATACTCCTAGACTCTCTAAATTTACTTTCCTTAGACAACCCAGTAATCAACTGCTTCCACTCTTACCTCCATGGCAGACAACAAGCTGTTCTATGGAAAGACAATCTATCCCCCCTTCTACCTGTCAACCTTGGAGTACCCCAAGGTTCTATACTGGGTCCCCTCCTTTTCACTATTTTCATAAACGACCTACCCAATGTTATCCCAGATACAACTTGTATACAGTATGCAGATGACTCCATACGTATCTGTTCTGCCTCCACTCCCATAGAACTACAATCCCTATCCCAAATCACCTTCAATAAAGTAGAGAACTTGCTGAATAATTGTCGCCTCCTGCTTAACCCAAACAAAATCAAACTTCTTCTTTTATCCCCTACCCATAAGTTAACATTACCAAAAATTACAATTTCATCTAACAATGGCACCATAATCTCCCCTGAACCTTACACTAAACTACTTGGAGTAATCATTGATAATAATCTGAAGTATGATAAACAAAACCATAAAAACAGTTAACAAAAAAATAGGCTCCTTGTATAGGATTAAACAATTCTTAACCCCATCTGCCAGAACTGCCATAGCTCAGACACATCTGCTGTCAACCCTTCTCTACACCTCACCCATCCTTACAAATCTTAGTAAATCAAACCTTAACAAAATCACTACCTCCTATAACAATATAGCTAGATTTGCCACAGGGTCAGCTTATAGAACCCACCACTGTCAAAATCTACCCAATCAGCTCCATTATAACCAACTCATAGTTATACATAAAACCCTCTACCTACCTACCAGTACTCCCATTCTGTCTAATATTATTACCCCCTACAGCAACCTAGCATCCCTCTGCTCATCCAACAGAATGCTAGTACAATCAACCAAAGCCAACAACTCAGCTGGTGAATCTTTATTCTCCAACTCTGCTGGAAAAAAATGGAGCCTACTTCCTGCTGAACTAACAACTATATCCTCCCTGCCCCAATTTAAAACATCCCTAAAGATCTATCTAAACAGGGATTGGCTATGTCCATGTCTTAACCCAGAATAACCAAAAAATAACAAATAGGTAAGAAAATACATAGTTATGTCCATGTCTCCACCTAGACTAACCCAAAAAAAAATTGGCAAAGGTAAGATAAACTTAGCTCACAGAGGTGAAATACCCATTAATAACCTTCCCCCACCCAAACAACATACACTTCTCTACAAACTTTAGAATCCTATTATTAGGAATATAGCTTGATTCCTACCCATTCTGAGCCTACACTCTTCTCCCCCTCTATATTCTATTCAAAAAAATTTCCTTCTTAGCTAACTACCTTTTATCTTAACTGGCATCCTTACATTCAACTTTGAAATACATGTCCTTCTCTCTTACACACTTCTAACATGTATAATGTTATCTCTATATGACTACCATAAACCCACAATGTTTGCTTCAATTAGATGGAACCCTGACTATAAATTGTTAGTGATTTCTTAAATGTATTGATTTCTATGTAACTACATACTTAAGTGTCAATTATTTGCAATGTGGAGCTTTTCTCCCCAGGCCTCCACTGAAAATGGACTTGTATCCAGTCGGACTATCCCGGTTAACAAATGTAAAATAATAATAAAATGTGCATGTGTCATACTAAAGATGGACATCACAGATACTAGTAAGAACATGCTCTGCATGCATCCTTAAAGAAGGGATGTAGTTGTTTTGGCAGTCCCCCCACCCCAGCCAGTGGGACCCCCCTCCTTGGCTTGTGGGCCTCCTCAGGCCAGTCGGCCTAAGATATTGCCTTGGTCCCTTAATGCTGGATCTGTCTATGCTGTAAAATTTTTATACATATTACTTTAACATATTTTTCTATATGCAATATTTACAAAATATACACTTTTATGTTGCATAATATTTAACTTTGTGAATATGGCTTTGAGTATAGAGGTATAATGTTTTCTTCAATTTTGATTTTGTGAACATATTTATATATTTTAAACATCAAGTAATCTCTGTGGTATCCCCGAAGTCTCAAAACAACCTACTAAACAAGTATAGTGGGTCCAAAATAATAAATATACAGTGATAATAAATAGTAATTCTGTACAATTCTATATTTTTTATTTTTTTTTACTTAAGTCGAGTTTAAGTTCGCTACTTCTACTACTATTGTCTGCTCTGATTAATATACAGTGATTAACTAGAGATATATGGACTGAAATTCTTCCACACAGAGAAGTTTATTTATATATTTTAATGATTGTGTACATGGAAGACTTATTCTTTTATATAATAACCAAAAGTTCGTATCCAACGGTGTAAATCCCCCTCTGTTCAGAAACCAAACAGTAAAGAGCAAGCCAAATATAAAGGCAGAGAGGTAACCAAGGCTTTTCATAATCAGTGCATCTGCAACTGAGATTTCCAAGAACCAAGCTTAGATTTAGAAAGAATTCATTTAAAGTTGTTGTAAGCCCCACATTTGCTTCTTCAGACTGTTAACATTCAAAATCAGTCTGCCTTTTATAGTCATGTTTCATCTTAACTTAGTGATACAAACCAGATTATTGAAAGCCATTAAGGAAGGTTCAGTGTCATAACATTTATATTAGATAGAGAAATCATCTATAAAGAATTTTACTAGGTACATCTTCAATACTAAAACATACTAATATAATGTTTGTTGCTAGAAAGCATATCTAAATAATAATAATTACTAAGCATTTAGAAGCACATTGCATGAAGCTCAATAAATAAAATATTTAAATAAAATTTTTCAGTATGTACTTTAGATGCATTAAACTGTGTTATTTTATACCATTCATGTATAAAACTATCAGAAAGATTATAAGTATGTTAATCATACAAAACAAAATTCAGAAGTCGCTAATCATCAGGACACAAGTTAAAAAGTCAGAATTGACAAATTACATTTATAACAAATATCTTAAAATATTAAAGGCATTTATAAAGCCTATCATTATATATTTACACTAAAACCTAACTAAACATGATATGGTTGTTAATATAGCGCTATTTACATGCCTGGCTTCACTGGTCTAATGAATTCATTAGTTTCCAGCTTTGTTCACTGGTTTCATTCAATTAATTTATATAGTACAGTCTATAACAGAGTAGTTGCTGTGTTGTTACCATATTGCCTGGTCAATGCATTAGTTATGTCCTTCCTAATGGCATATAAGTGTTTCTAATCCTATTTAAATGTTCTATTTGTCGGTTACATTCTGGCACCTAGCCAATAGCTACAGCTAGGTGCCAAGAATGCCAAGCTTTCTATGTCGCAAGACTAATAGGCATTTAAAATTAGGATTAGAGAACACTTATATGCCATTAGGATTGGACATAGTAACAATGCATTGGCTAAGCATGTAGGCCAATATGGTAACCAACACAGCTTTACTTTCATGGCTATAGATAGTGTCCTGCCAATATTAAGACAAGGGAATATTCGTAACACTACTGAGAGAGTAGAAGTTAATTGGATGATTCGCCTTAGAGCAGACAAAGGCAGTGGCCTTAATGAACGAGCTTCCATTCGACCAGTGTTAAGAGCCAGACACCTTAAATAAGCACTATTTACAATATTAACAACCCGTATATCAATGTTTAGTTAGGTTTTAGTGAAAATATATAATGATGGGCTTTTATAAATGCCTTTAAAGTATTTTAAAGATATTTGTTATAAATGTACGTAATTTGTCAATTGCTGACTTTTTTAACTTGTGTCCTTGACGATTAGCGACTTCTACTAGTTTTGTGAATATTGTTTTGTATGATTAGCATACTTATAATGTTTCTGATAGTTTTATACATGAATGGTATACGTAGAATAACACAGTTTAATGCATCTATAGTACATACTGGAAAAATTTTATTTAAATATTTTATTTATTGAGCTTCATATACAACAGTTAATGCTTCTAAATGCTGTAGTAATTATTATTATTTAGCTATGCTTTTCTAGCAACAAACATTATATATTAGTATGTTTTAGTAAGTATTGAATGAGATGTACCTAGTAAATTCTTTATAGATATGAATTTACTCTATCTAATATAGAAATGTTATGACACTGAACCTTCCTTAATGAAACTTTCAATAATCTGGTTTGTATCACTTTAAAGTTTTATAAGATGAAACACATGACTACTATAAAAGGAGCAGACTGATTTTTTGAATGTTAATGGTCTGAGGAAGCAAATGTGAAAGCGCTTACCGACAACCATTTTACTAAATAAATTCTTTTGCTTTTAAATCTAAGCTTGGTTCTTGGAAAACATCTCAGTTGCAGATACAGGCAATTTATGAATGGATTATTGAGAAGCCTTGGTTACCTCTCTGCCTTTATATTTGGCTTGCTCTTTACTTATTCTTTTATATATTTTTTGCTAATAAAGACATTTTTGTACAGGATCCCATTGTTTTTTGGGAAGGGGCAGTAAAAATGAGGTTTAAAGGGCCAGGACAGAGAAGCATTAACTCATTTTTGCAACTGCATGCTAATTAAAGAATGGTTATACTCTGCTGGTTGACTGAATTGTAAGGTGTAGCTGGATTTATATGTTCATCTGTATGTAGGCTGTTGCTTTAGCTGATTGCATACCACGTTGGTTACCTCTTCAAAGAAGCCACTGGCTTTATGTTGCAGTGGGGCTAAGCTGGTCAACAAAACATAAAATGAAAAATAATAATAAAAAAAATGCACTAATGTGGGGAGGAATTGATTGGCATGTTCCTTGGTGGATTTATAGTTGGCTTCAACAGCTGAGTGCTAGTATAACAAAAATGAGGAGTTCATTTACTAATATTTGTAATATAACCTGGTTTATTGTGGTGACAGGTAAGTACTGGTGATTTATTTTTACTGTCAGGACAGCAATACTTCTCTGTTACTGAAATTATAAATTATTTACACAAGACCATGGACACACTCCAGGCCATGCATTGTTGCATGTAGATTTGTGTCTTGAGTCTGTCTGTGTGGCGTTTGAGTGATAAGGCCAGGACTAGATATATACCCAGGTATAGGAAAATGCATGAGTCATGTATGAGCCATCAGGTTGAGAAATGTAAAAGTAATCTGAGACTTTATTTAATCTTTTCTGGTTGCCAAATAATTTATTTTAATCCAGTCATAAAAATAACTATGAAATACAAAATAGTATATAAAAATAAATGGAAATGTTGTGCATTTGTGAACATTTGAAATTGTGTCTGTTCTAGAACCACGTAGTTATAGTGCAATGCCACTTATAATAGCTGAGGCTTTGAGAATGGTGCCAAATGTTGCCATCAATGTGAACCGGTGATTGTACTGCTGTTTTTACTGTAGGTGCTACTCTATAAACAGATAAAAAAATAAATAGGAATTTCTACATGAAACCTTTTGTTTCTCCCTCTAGTCACTTGGTAGGGTGGGGGATAGAAAGGTGTGAACTATATGTCTGAAGGATATGTCTGTTGAGTAGTTGTTAGTAATCAAAATGCTTCCACAGTTGAAGACAACCGACCCAAAAAAGTAATGAAACTGTCTTTAATAGACGTAACAAAGATGTAAAACCAAACAGCAGTCAAAATTGAATCAAGCGCTTTCGCCTGGTTAGTACCAGGCTTTATCAAGGCCCATTATAGAGTACAACGCCCCTTTTGGTATGTACCTCACAAGACATCTACAACAACTGGAAAGACCACAGAAATACCTCACAAAGAGGATTACTGGCCTAAAACATATGCCCTATGCAGACTATCTCAAAAAACTACAGCTTTACTCCATCGCATATCGCCTACTCAGGGGCGATCTCTGCCTAACATACAAAGCTATGTCAAACCCAGAGCTGTTGGACATGCTCCACTTAAAGAAATCACAATCCCTCCGAGCTACACGCTCTAGGGACCTTAACCTTGTCACCACAATAAACAGAACATGCTGGAGGGATAGATTCCTGTCCCAGAGACTTCCCATACTCTGGAACAGACTACCTATCTATGTCAAACAGAGCTCCTCATTAGCACTCATCAAGAAAAATATTGATGATTGGATGGGAAATGCTCGACAGGGGCACAGGAAAATAATTTTCTTGGGTGGCGAAAGCCAGGGTGCATTTTTTGGCTAGGCTTGTATGGGCCCTAGGGCCGATAGCCTAGTACCTACCTACCTATGATCCTATGAACCTGTAATGAGTGATGAGTAGAGGGGAACAATGACCTCTTTTTTTCTGGATGAGAAACCTTTTGTGATGAGGTGTGCCACGTAGAAGGATTTCCTGACTACTGTGGCGATGTGATTATCAAAGGAGAGACTACTGTCCACCTGTGTCCCAAAGTCTCTTATCACACTTTCGGTGTTAAGTATACTACCGCCTATGTTGTAGTTCATGGGTACAGAGTTTTTACCAAAGGGAATGACAATGCACTTTTTGGCATTGAGCTTGAGGCCATGCCTTTGACACCAGGCATCTGTCTCAGTGAAGCCCTTTTATAGGATGTCCACATCGTTAGGAGTTTCGATTTGAAAGAAGACATGCCCATTAGCAAATAGTCCACACTTTGTCTTCATATTTATGTATTTGCTATAGCATTTTTTTGCAACTTTAAATGCAATAACTATTTGCCTACAGTTCTTTGGATGAGTGGATGATACTTTTGAGCCAGTATGACTAGTGTCCATTGTGAGTGGATTTCAGTTATGGTGGAAAGGCCGCAGATATTTTTGTAGTGGTGAGCAAATGACTTTCATATTTTAAGTATGTTTGCTTTTTTCTTTCACTCACTCCACTGGTTTTACACCTCCCTATCCCAGCATGATATTAACTCATTCAATCCCCATCCTTTGGTCTGAAAGCTGACCAATTCATCCACCACACCAACTGGTTATTCATTCCCAGGCTGTGCCTAGAGCTTTTACTAGTCCATTCTTTTCCATTTAGTGATGAGAGCTGAGTGCCATGTAGGCCATCATTTGCACAATGGTACTTTCTCCCTACCTGACACTGCTCTGCAGCAGTTGTTGGCTTTGCTCAGAATGCTGACAGCTCTAGGGAGCTCCATATGCATTCTTCCACACTCTCCAAGACCATCTACTGTAATATATGATGTAAGCTCTGTGAAGTATTACGTACTGTTGAAGCACCACAACACTCCTGGTGAGATCAATAGTGGAGTGGGTATTACGTACTGTTGAAGCACCACAACACTCCTGGTGAGATCAATAGTGGAGTGGGTATTACGTACTGTTGAAGCACCACAACACTCCTGGTGAGATCAATAGTGGAGTGGGTATTACGTACTGTTGAAGCACCACAACACTCCTGGTGAGATCAATAGTGGAGTGGGTATTACGTACTGTTGAAGCACCACAACACTCCTGGTGAGATCAATAGTGGAGTGGGTCACACCGCATATGATCAACTATAGCACAGAACTAAGCATTTAAGAAACACTCATCTCAGTGAGCTTTCTGGATAAGAGTTTTGCTACATGTATCAGGGTTTTAACGTAAAGCAAAACCAGTAATAAATGGAAAAAAAAATGCAGAACACATTATTATTGTAGGTTTGGGAAAGGAAACTTTAAATTTTGGTTACAACAATAAACACACCAGTGGTTTCATATATTTATATTGTAGTTTGCAAGTATACAGACTGAGGTACATTTAGCAGGGATTGATAAAGTCATTTAAATAAGGCGGAATTCTCACTTCTTTTAGATGTACATGTTTAATCTGAATGCAAAAATGAAACTTAGGTGCAGTACATAAGGTTACACCTCTGCACAGTCAGCCAGACTAGTCAGAAGGTGCACACTGTTTTCGGAGTTTTTCCCAGAGCATTAATTGAAAGATCAACATGGAACACCTGCACTACTTGCCTTTAGAGCATGTAGCCACCACTTTGCCTGTGGCTCCAGATCAGGAAATAAAGGTTAATAACACAGTCTTGGCATCCAGACATTCTGATGTTTGATTACGTATTTACTTGGGATGACTTTGCACTCTCTGATGATACCCTCAATGCCCTTTCCTTACCAGGAGTAATAATCTACCTGAGTGGATGCTGACCACTCTGATGTCCGATTATGTTACTGTCTGTCTTGGTGAACCATCTTTTAGTCAACATTAAGACATTCATCAGGCAAATTCTAGAATGACTTCTCTGTCTTTATTTCGGTTTCCCCCTCAGTGTGGACCCAGCAGTCCACCCACCCTGTTCTATCTGTTCTAATATGAGCATTTCCGTTACCAGACATCAACACCAGCTCTTCTTGTCCTGCCTTATCTAATAGATACCGTAATTGTTGCCTAAATACATTATTTTCCTCACCATCATGACCCTGCTGTATGTCATAAGCTGAGGTTATGGATACTGTCTATCTTTACACCGGAGTCTGATTACCATGAATCTGTCACTAATTTTAATAACAAGCCTCACTGCCTTCAAAAGACTCTCTCTCTCAGCCCGTTTCTTGTAACATTTCTAACTTGCTTTGTTGCACTGCTCTTCGACTTTGTCTTCTGTTTAAACAGGATGTCCAGTCTTCTGCTTAACATCATGTCATCCACTTCCAAGTTGCATTGTGTTGGTGAACCTATATTCAGTAGCAAGCCATAATCTACCCCATCAGTACTGTCATGTCCAACCTTCCTGTTCTGTACTAAATTGACAATATGATAATATGTGTTTCCTGAAACAAAAAAGCACAATCTTTTACTTCTGCATTGTTCCAAATCACTTTAACACAATACCTGAGTGGCTTAATTCACTGGTGCTCTTCCTCAACCTAAAAAAGCAATTGCAAAGACACATACATACAGAAATACATACATAAAGAAACAAATGAAAACTGAAAATATGATGGTAAATGTGATGACCGTGATCTGGCCTAGCAATTAAGGAGCCTCAGTCCTCACCACTAACACCAGGGAGGTCGTCTTATAGAAGAGAAAAGGATAATTAATACACACAGTAATGTACAATTTCCCTTAAGTGCACACAGAGATCACAGTCAGTCTGGGGCTGGTTGCTCCCTTGCTCACCAGGTCCCCAATAAGACTCCCCACTGGCACAACTATAGGGTCCAGGTCTCAGCCTAGCTGGGCGAGCTAAAACCTCCATATCCTCTCTGTCCAACCAGTGCTTCGTGTCCCTGCCCAAGTAGCTGACAAAACACACACACACTTTGAGATAAGTATTTATACAACTTCATAGACACTCCTGGGAAAGGCTGACAGATTCTCCAGCTGTGCCCCTTTACCCAGACTATACAGTAGTAGTTACTGCCACTACCCAACTAATAGTATCAGCTACTAAAAGTCCCTTAAAAGGGTGTCCAATTATTACTGTGCAATATTATTATCCAATGGTAGTATGACTAACAGTCAAGGCTTACTTTAGAGTGTCCTATTACAATAACCTCTATAAATATGCAATGTACTCTAGAGTTTATCTCTATACAAACCAGCCACAGGTAGAAGGTTTTAAAAATATTTAATAATAAATAATTAAAACACAAGACAAAACTACTATACCACAGAGATATCTAAGAGTTCAGAGATCGCACAGAAACTTTAAATAATACAGTAGGACAGGTCTGGTTTCAAAGGAAAATACCTAATTAATCTTTACTAGCTTTAACTATTCCTACAAGAAATCACAGAGCTAGAACTTACATGTGAGCACAAGGCAGAGTGCTGATAATTTGGATATCCAAGATCAAAATGCTTCAAGTCTCTTGTGAGACATAGTATTTAAACATTACTAACAAACATGTCTCTAAGGCCCTCCCAAATTACATCATTATTGACACTTAGGTTTTCCCAGTATTCATATTGCATTATCTTAACACCTGGTTTGAGTTCTCAGGCCACAAACTGCATTATTTAGCAAGCTAACACCTGCACAGAAACTTACAACAATAGAAGACATTTCACATGTATATTCTAACAGAAACTAGAGCAATAAAGCACATTCCATATCAAAATTCTGGTCATAAACTTTAGCCTTAAAACAATGGACATGAAACCTTCATCCAGCCACACTGGAGGCAAATTCTAATATGAAAGGGTCACAACATGCTTCACTGGGCCAGTAGAGTGCAATGTTGTCACATATTTTGCAGTTCCACATTTCACATTATTCTTTACACTCAAGAAACATGCCTGTATTTTACATTTATTATCAAGAAAACATGCCTGTATTTTACATTTATTTACAAATGCCATAATTATATATCAAATTATATTTGACTAGGCTGGCAGCCTTTGCCCATATCTCCCTAATCATCACATCTCTTCCCCCCCTTGGGGAACTCAAGCAAGTTTTCAAGTGCCCCTTGAGAAACATCGCTTGAGAGTGTCAGGTCTATCTGGGTGTACCTCACCCCATTCCCTGTCTTGAGAGCCCGTCTGCATTGGCATTGCTACTCCCACTGCAGTGCTGCACTGACATATCATATGCTTGCAGCCCCAGACTCCATCTTAGCAACTTGACATTTTGCTGACTGGCTCTGTTTAAGCATGTTAGAGGGTTGTGATCTGTCATCACAGTAAACTTTCTTCCATACAGATAAGGCTGAAATTTTTGTAGTGCCCACACTATAGCTAGACATTCCTTTTCTACTGCTGCATAGCATTCCTCCCTGGGTTGGAGCCTACTACTGAGATAAACCACTGGGTGCTCTTCTCCCTCAGAAGAAATCTGGCTAAGTACAGCCCCCACCCCATAGTTTGAAGCATCCACCTGCACAACAAAGTCTTTGCTGTAGTCTGAACTGGCTAACACAGGGGTCCACCCAAAGCTTTCTTAAGCTTCTGAAATGCCTGCTCACATGCTAGGGTCCACGCTACCTTATCTGGCCTGTACTTCTTTGTCAGGTCTGTGAGGGGAGCAGCTATGGTACTATAATTGGGAATGAACGTTCTGTAGTAGATACAAAAAGGAATGGCTTAAGGGTGCAGAGCAGTGCAGAAACTAAAAACGATAAAAAATAACAACTGCACCAGAACTTACACACTGAAGATTTATTCTAAAAAACGAAAAACACACTGGTGCTTCATCAGATGAAGCAACCAGAGTAGTTGTGAAAGTGCTTAGGTCTATGTATGTTTTTTAGAATAAATCTTCAGTGTGTAAGTTCTGGTGCAGCTGTTATTTTTTAACTTTCTGTAGTACCCTGCTGTCCCCAAGAATGCCCTCACCCGCTTTTTGGTAACAGGTGCAGGCCATGCCTGAATAGCTTCCACTTTGGTAGGTTCTGGCCTTATCTTACCACTCCCCACTCTATGTCCTAGGTAGGAGACCTCTGCCATACTCACCTGACATTTGCTCGGCTTAATGATCAACCCTGCCCTCTGTAGTCTACCCAGCACCACCCTGACATGCCGAAGGTGCTCTTGCCAGGAATGGCTGTAGATAGCAATATCATCCATGTAAGCAAGGGCAAACCCTCCTGCTCCTGCTAATATATGATCTACCAGCCTCTGGAAAGTCACTGGGGCATTCTTCATCCCAAAGGGCATCTTTGTGAACTCATACAAGCCAAAAGGAGTCACAAAGACTGACTTCTCTCTAGCACTGGGAGTCAAGGGCACCTGCCAGTAACCCTTGGTAAGATCAATGGTTGTAAGATACTTAGCCCCACCCAGCTGCTCTAGGGCCTCATCTGTCCTAGGCATGGAGTAAACATTTGCCTCTGTGTGTCTATTCAATTTCCTGTAATCTACACAGAACCTGGTGCTGCCATCCTTCTTTGGCACCAACACCACTGTTGAGGCCCAGGGACTGTTGGACTCTTGAATCATTCCTAGTTCCAACTCCTGTACCTCCTCCCACAGAGTCTGTTTGACTCTCTCAGGAACCCTATAAGGGGTCTGCCTGATAGGCCTATGGGGCCCTGTATCCACCTGCTGCTGCACCAGGTGGGTGCTCCCTGGTTTCCTAGTTAACATGCCCCCAAATTCCTGCAACACTGCTCAGATTTCTCAAACCTGGGTAGGAGATAGCTGCTGGGACATTGCTACGCCTTCCACCGAGGTGTCAGCCCAAGCCTCACTGAGGAGATCAGTCACAAGATCTCTCTCAGACTCCTCCTGCAATCCACTGCAAATGCTCAGCACAAGGGCCTCCCTATCACATGGTAAGGATTTATCATGTTAACATGGTACAATTTGTGTCCCTGCCATCTGCTTAGCACTTCCACCATGTAGTTAACATCACTTACCTTTCTTACCACCTTGCTGGGTTCCTCCCAAGCTGCCTGCAGCTTGTTGTGTCTGACAGGAATGAGTACCATTACCTGCTGCCCTACAGCATACTCTCTAGCTCGAGCATTCCTGTCATACCACACCTTTTTCTGTTGTTGGGCTTCTGCCAGGTTCTCCTAGGCCAGGCCCAAGAGTTCCCTGAGCCTTGTCCTGAGGTTCAGGACATATGCCACAACAGACTCCTTGTGAGACTCACACTCACCTTCCCACTCATCTCGAATTAAATCTAGAGGTCCCCTCACCCTATGCCCATAAAACAACTCAAAAGGTGAAAAACCTGTGGATTCCTGGGGAACCTCTCTGTAAGCAAACAACAGATGGGGCAAATATTTGTCCCACTCCCTCTTAAACTGATCTGCAAATGCCTGTATCATGGACTTGATTGTAGAATTTACCCTCTCAACAAGACCATTAGTCTGGGGATGGTAGGGGTGGTCTTCATGTGCTTCACCCCAAAGGACTTCCACAGACAAGCCAGCAGGTCTGACATAAAATTGGCACCTCTGTCAGACAGTATTTCCTTTGGGAAACCTACCCTGCTGAAAATCTCTAGCAAAGCATTTGCAACCTTCTCGGCCTCAATGGAGGACAAAGCCACTGCTTCAGGGCATTGTGTAGCATAATCTACAATCACTAGGATATACTTTTTCCCTGTGGAACTTGGGGTACTCAGAGGACCCACAATATCCATAGCTATCCTCTGAAATGGCTCCTCAATCACAGGCAAAAGCATCGAAGGATCTCTCACCTTGTCTCCTGCCTTGCCTACCTTTTGGCACTGCTCACAGGTCCTGCAGTACCCTGTTACATGTCTGGAAATTCCAGGCCAATAGAAGTTTTGCATAATATGCCTCTTTGTACGCTTTATGCCCATATGACCTGCAAAGGGAATATCATGGGCTATGGCTAAAAGCGCCAGATGGTAAGTAATAGGCACTACCAACTGCTGTACTCTCTCACCTTCTAGCCCTCCCTCAGGGGTCCACTCTCTGTACATTAACCCTTTGTTCCAGTATACAGATTCCCCCTTCCCATGAGAATCAGGTGCCTCCCTAGCTACCTGCCTCAGGCATTGCAATGTAGGGTCTGAGAGCTGAGCCTGTCTTAAGTCTCTCCTTGTAACCCTTCCTAGCTCCCCTTCCATAGGAAGTATAACATCCTCTGACAGCGGTGCCTCACTGTCAGCCTGGGTACTACTACACACCTCTTCCTTTGCAGTTACCCTGTCCAAGGGAACATCAGTACCTACAAGCAGCTGTGGCTCACATTCAGTCTTATTACATCATAGCTCACTACCTGAAGGAACCACCTCAGCAGTCCTGGCTGCAAGTATGCAGTCTGTCTGGGTCTCCCCCAGGCTACCAGATCAACATGCTTGTCTCCTAGCCTCATTGCATGTAACTGCATAAGTACATAGTACTGTCTCATCCAAATCCTTCCCTCTCAGGACATCTGCAGGATGATAGTTCCATACCCCTGTTGTCTCAAGACAACCTACTGTTGGCATTTTGTCTTTCCCACTTACTGTCTCCCTCACCTTTGGTTCCCCACCTTGCCTCCATGGGCACCTGTATGCCACATGGTCCCACTGGTTGCATTCAAACCATTTAACCCTAGCTCCTGGATGTGTACCTGGACTAGTGGCTTCCCCTGCTACTGGTAGATTCTGTTGGGAAAGTCTGTGCTGCCCACCATAGGTTCCTTTAGTCCCATGAGCAGTACTGGGGGTCCCTTTCCTGTGCAGGACTGCCCTGCTTGCTAGGTATAGGTCTCCCTTCTTCCCCAACTCCTCTGAAGTAGCACACTGTCTATCAGCTAACCAGATCCTCATGTCCTCAGGCAAAGTGCTAAGGGCTTGTTCCCTTACCAAAAGGTCTGCCAGCTCTTCAAAAGTGGTGACCTGACATCCACTAACCCAGCTATGAAAATAAGTGCTCAGTTTAGCACCATATTCACATACATTTTTATCTGCCTTGTGTGTATGCTCACAAAACTTTTTTCTATACATTTCAGGTGTTAGCTTAAAACATTCCAACAAGTGTCTTTTTACAGCAGTATAATCAAAACAGTCAGTGGCATGCATTTTTGCTAAAGAAGTTATAGCTTTATCATGGAGTAAGGGGGTCAAGAACCGTACCCAGAGCCCTTGGCCAACTTCATATTGTTTACATACCTGCTCAAACATATGAATGAAGCTATCAAAATTATCCCCCTCTTTAAACTGTGGAAGAAATTTACTGACCTTTTGTGCTTCTGGGGTCCGGTTTCTCCCTTCCCCATTACCTCCATGACTTTAGCAAAGAGTCAGCATTTCCTTCTCATGCCTCCTCTGCTGTTCATTTTCATCAGCTTGTAAACTCCTCATTTTCTTAGATGGTTCTAGTTCCATATGCCTGGCCTCCAACTCAAGTCTCTTTAGCTCCAGCTGGATTTTTAAGTCCACTGCAGAAAGGTTGAGCTGTCCATTCTCCGAGGATATTGTATCTCCACTGTCAATCTGATTGTTCTCCAGGCTGCTGTTCTCTGATGCAGCTGTAATCAAGGCTGCAATTAGGTCTGCTTTAGTCAGGTTTCCATGCACCAGTCCCCTAGCCTGGCACATCTCCACCAGCTGGCTCCTTGTCAGCTTTCCATACTCTTCTGCTGACGTGCTGCCTGCTCACCCTGACTAACACTAAGCTAACAAAAGAAATAAAACAATTGTGATCTGAACTCTGAGTATACACTGCATGGCTGTTTTAGAGTACAACACACTTTTAGAGATCACTGTACATAAGCTACAGGAATTCACTCTACGCACACCACTACAAGCCAATTAGTATGTGAAGAAGATCCCACCACTGCCAACCACTTATGATGACCGTGTCCTGGCCCAGCAATCAAGGAGCCTCAATCCTCACCACTAACACCACGGAGGTTGTCTCACAAAAGAGAAAAGGATAATTAATGCACACAGTAAAGTACAATTTCTCTTAAGTGCACACAGAGATCACAGTCAGTCTGGGGCTGGCTGCTCCCTTGCTCACCAGGTCCCCAATAAGACTCCCCAATGGCACAGCTATAGGGTCCAGGTCTCAGCCTAGATGGGCTAGCTAAAACCTCCAGTACCCTCTCTGTCAAACCAGTGCTTCATGTCCCTGCCCAAGTAGCTGACACAACACACACACACACACACACACACACACACACACACACACACACACACACACACACACACACACACACACACACACACTTTGAGATAAGTATTTATACAACTTCACAGACACTCCTGGGAAAGGCTGACACAGATTCTCCAGCTGTGCCCCTTTACCCAGCCTATACAGTAGTAATTACTGCCACCATTCAACTAATAATATCAACTATTAATAGGCCCTTAAAAGAGTGTCCAATTATTACTGTGCAATATTATTATCCAATGGTAGTATGACTAACAGTCAAGGCTTACTTTAGAGTGACCTATTACAATAACCTCTATAAATATGCTATGTACTCTAGAGCTTATCTCTACACAAACCAGCCACAGGTAGAAGGTTTTAAAAATATTTAATAATAAATAATTAAAACACAAGACAAAACTACTACACCACAGAGACATCTAAGAGTTCAGAGATCACACAGAAACTTAAAATAATACAGCAGGACAGGTCTGATTTCAAAGAAAAATACATAATTAATCTTTACTAGCTTTAACTATTCCTACAAGAAATCACAGTGCTAAAACTTACATGTGAGCACAAGGGAGAGTGCTGATAAGTTGGATATTCAAGATCAAAATGCTTCAAGCCTCTTGTGAGACATAGTATTTAAACATTGCTAACAAACATGTCTCTAAGGCCCTCCCAAATAACATCATTTTTGACACTTAGGTTTTCTTATTGCATCATTTTAACACCTGGTCTGAGTTCTCAGGCCACAAACTGCATTATTTAGCAATCTAACACCTGCACAGAAACTTACAACAATAGAAGACATTTCACATGTATATTCTAACAGAAACTAGAGCAATAAAGCAAACTCCACATCTAAATTCTGGTCATAAACTTTAGCCTTAAAACAATGGACATGAAACCTTCATCCAGGCCGCACTGGAGCCGAAGTCTAATATGAAAGGGTCACATGCTTCACTGCGCCAGTAGAGTGCAATGTTGTCACATATTTTGCAGTTCCACATTTCACAGTATTCTTTACACTCAAGAAACATGCCTGTATTTTACATTTATTATCAAGAAAACATTCCTGCATTTTACATTTATTTACAAATGCCAGAATTATATATCAAATTCTATTTGACTAGGCTGGCAACCTTCACCCATCTCTCCCCAATCGTCACAGTAAACACCACTGAGATCTTTCAATGCTGCCTGCTTACCAGAATGTGGCCTCTTCTTGAGGTGATTGAAGGTTCTTTTGTCAGTACCTCAGTCCAAGTACCTACATTTTTGTCTAAATCCACATTTAACCTTTTTTTATCTTATATCATTATAGTAGCTAGGAAGCTCAGAGGAATCTTGGGTACATGCCAGGAAATATGCCAACTACTAAGCCCCTAAAGCAAAGCCATCATAGGGAAGGGAATGCTCATCTGTATGACAGAGTAAAGTTTATGACTGTTAGTGCTGAGCTCTTTTCTCATTTGGAACAGGTTGTAGTTTATACTGAACAGAGTGTTTGGTGTCATAGTTGAAGATCTGCAGCATGAACACAGTTACATTGTTACGCTGGTCCTGAGTTCTCCCCACCCCAAAAGAACTTCACCTATATAAGAGCAGTATGTGAAGATTTTAAATTATATGTACAGAATAAGCTATTTGAATGGGATCTCTTTTATTTTTGTTATACGCATTCTCATTGACTTCACTTTTTATGAAGAGATTCGAATTACCATATCTTGAATACATTGAAAGTTTCTCTCACATATTCTGACTCAGTGTTATTAAGCAATATTATCTTGATACCTATCAACACTGTTTGTGCTTACAGCCATTTTAGCTTCTAAAGTAGCTTGACCATTCACTCACTGGCCTGTAACAATGTTCAGTTTTAATTATGTGCCAGTTGTCCCTTCCATACTAATTTGAAATAAATCATTTACGTAAGATCATAAAAGCTGTTGATTGTGATACATTAGTGCACAAAATCAGTAGAAGTGTACATCTGTATTAAACATGTTAATATTTGTTGGGGGGCACCTGCCTGTCAACATATACTACCATATAAACCAGTAGAGGCGGCTTCCTGCTAAGTGCATCAATAAATATCCACAGTCCATTGGGGTCACTAATGAAACAATCCCTTTATTGTTATATTTTCAGAAGGGATCTGGTCTCTGATGCGGGCACTTAAGCTTCCAGCACTCTTGCCCATATGCCCTCATTTGCATTTATGACTTTTCCATGGCTTACAGCATAGGAGGAAGGGACTATTCACCTTATCAGGTTTTGTTCAAAAAAGGTGTACGTATGCTGTGATTTCCATTTTAACTCACCTGTGCCTACTCCTCCTATTCTTGTCTGGTTATTGCCACCTTCAAAACAACTGACTGACATCTAAATCATTCCTTTCTATGCAATGCCAGACTCTTAATACAAGGATCACAAGCCACTCAACTTACTGATAGGGTGGGTGGAAGCCAAGATAAAGTATTCTGTTCCCAAACTGCCTCGGTCCTGGGTTTTGTCATCACCAAAAGAATAGCATAAACAGTGTGCTGTATGGCCAGATAGTCTTACACAAATCAGAGCAGGTGCAGAGATTCTTATTCTTACCTTCTTCCTTATAGCCACTACATATTGTTACATAAAATTCAGTTTAATGTATGCCATAGTAGTATATCTCAGTATGTTAAGTACATGTTCTTTTTGTATACTTTAGGCGCCATAGTATCATGATATTATATTAATCCCAGTTATAATCTTTTATGCTGACAGGCATTTCAAATATCAATCTCTACCAAGGCTTCAGCCATAGTCACCAGATTTTAAAACTATACTTACTGGCTTGCAGCAATCTAAATCTTTGGTTCTCTGTAAATTGTCCCCATCTCATGTCAGTATGTAATAGTTCTCCAAGGCTGTGAAGCCAGCCTGGTGGTGTAGAAGGATAAAACCCTGACTACATACCATGTGACCCGAGTTCAGTTATCTGCTTGGTCATGTGGCAGTGCTGGTAGAGAGGATGGGTCTGCTTATCATGAGGATGGTGCATGAGTGGTAGAAGGTGTCAGCTTTCAAAATTCTGGGAGGTCAGAACTATGGGTGAAGATCAGACTGGTGCTTCTGGGTGGGCTTGGCGGCATAATTGAGCCTTAAGCTATGCATTATGATGGTCATAGTCTCAGGGATGATGCCACCACCACAAGGTTATGACCAAGATAAAACACCAAACCTCTCATATGGCTATGGTGGCTGTCTCTTCCTCCACCATCAGCAATAAATCTGCTACATGTCTCATTACAGACCTGCAGAGAGGGAAGGTGGGGCAGTGGCCAAACTATGGCTGTAGTTCCCCTTACTTTTGTTCACAATCTGCATGTTGTTAACAGGATCTTAAGGATATTTGGCAAACATGGGTTTGGATAGGGAATTCATTGGAGGCACTGTACTACTGGGAAGAAGCACCCCAACTGCTAAAACAATGGAATTTAATTGTAAAAATAAAACACATGCATGTATACATACATACATTCATAGATATATATACATACACAAATAAAGAAATGTTATAAAAAAATAAAAATGATCTAAGACTTTGAATGCTGGTGTACATGTATACACCTGCGCTGAGTCAACAAAACATTTGTCAGGGTGTCCACTTGCCAGTCTCATATCATATAAACCAGTGGAAGTATTCCCTTCCTCCTCAGTCCACTGGGCAGATGAGGTATACCTATGCTACTTGTGACTGGCACACTCAGACTTCTCTATGACTCTATGAAGTGTCCAGAGTTCTTTGGAAGATCACCAATGCAAGTTTTCCTTTATTTCTGCAGGAGGTGTTTAACCACCTGCGTGGGAGTCTATGCTCACTGCATCCTAGCCAGTTTTCCCTCAGCTTCCCTCCAGACCACCATCTGCCCTATGAATCAACTGAGATCTGTAACCCCTATGTGCTAGGAATACTAATGTCCTCTGTCCCCATTCTGTTCTCAACTTTTTCTTATATGCCCTGTCTGTATCCATCTTTTTGCATGCATATGCCATCTCCCAGAATTCTAAGTCCTACCGTTCCATGTCTACTCATATGCCATATTATTTATCCTGAATAATATCCTTGATTAGTAGACATAAATGCAAATGAAATAGATCTGACCCTCAGCCAAGTCAATGCCATCCAGCCTGTATCAAGCAGGATCTATGTCCTCCAATTCATGGTAGCTGTGTGTCATAAACCTCAACTTCCCCTCAACATACAGCATTTTATTACCATACCTTCTGGCAGAATTTGTACCTTTCTGTGCACTGCTCTCTTCCTGAATTATTCTGGAATGTTTGACCAATGTCTGACCAGGCAACTGTAGTCTCAGGAAATGTTGGTTTGAAGTAAAATATATGCTTCATAATTATTAAACTAAATCTTTCTTTGTGAAAATTCCTAAATAATTAATACCTAAATAAATCACAATGACATCTGATTTCTGAGAAGCTCCTGCTGTCTGGTTTGTTATTGACAATGACTGTATCCTTTGCATACTTCTGTTTCTATATCACTGCAGACTGACGTGGGACAAGTCTTGATCCAACTGTCCACACATGGCATCTCCTGCAGTATCTTCTCATCATGAAAACAAACAAATAGGTTCATAGATTCATAGGCTGGTACTAGGCTATCAACCCTAGGGCATATACAAGCCTAGCCATGACAATTCCCTGGATATTTCTCCCCATTCTATTTACTTCCCTGGACCCCTGTCTAGCAGGGCGACTGACTTGATCCCTGGGGTGAATTTCCTTTCTCCCATCCAATTGTCAAGGTTCCTTTTGAAGAGGACCAAAGAGGCACTCTGCTTGACATGTATGGGCAATCTATTCCAGAGTCTGGGGAGTCTCTGGGTCAGGAACCTATCCCTCCAGAATGTTTTGTTTATTGTGAAGACAAGGTTTAGATCCCTGGAGCATGTGGCTCTGAGGGATTGGGATTTCTTTAAGTGTAGCATGTCCAACAGCTCTGGGTTAGACATGGCCTTGTATGTTAGGCAAAGATCGCCTCTGAGTAGACGATATGCGACAGAGTATAGCTGGAGTTTTTTAAGGTGGTCAGCATAGGGCATCTGCTTTAGGCCTGTGATTCTTTTAGTGAGGTATTTCGGCGGCCTTTCCAGTTGTTGCAGATGTCTTGAGAGGTACATACCAAACGGGGCATTGTATTTTATAATGGGTCTAATGAGGGATGAGTACAGTGGGATAATGACCTCCTTTTTTCTGGATGAAAAGCCCTTAGTGATGAGGTGTGTCACATAGAAGTATTTCCTGACTGTTGTGGCAATGTGGTTATCGAAGGTGAGACCACTGTCCACCTGTGTCCCTAAGTCTCTTATCACACTTTCGGTGTTTAGTGTACTGCCACCTATATGGTAATTCACGGATACATGTTTTTTTCCCAAAGGGATAACTATACATTTCTTGGCATTGAGCTTGAGCCCATGGCTCTGGCACCAAGCATCTGTTTCTGTAAGGCCCTTTTATAGAGTATCCACATCATTTGGGTATTCAATAATGGCTCCCAGTTTGCAGTCATCTGCGAACTTTGTTATCCAGAGTCCCTTAGTGTTGGCCTGTACTTCAGAGAAGTAGATGCCAAACAAAAGCGGTCCCAGGACTGAACCCTGAGGTACTCCACTTGTCACTTGTCTGGAGCTGGATTTGGAGTCGGCTACTTTTACAGTGTGGGTTCTATCAGTAAGTCAGTTAGCAACCCATTGGGTGACGTAGGGATTAATGCCCAGCTTAGTAAGTTTATCTATGATTCCAGAGTGGGGAATGGTGTCAAAGACCTTGGCGAGGTCTAGATAGGCTGTGTGGACCACCTTGCCCTTGTCCATGACTCTGGAGACTGATTCGAGAAGGACTGAAACAAGGTTACTTTTCAATGTTTACCAGTTAGCCAGATAATCCTCCTCAGTTTTGTCCTGAAATTAAGTAAAGATAAATTACTGCCTGTGCTCAACAATCTGGATTTTTGCTGTCTGGCTTCTCAGCCTTTCTCCATCTTTCTCTAGATTATATAGTCCTCACTTTTTTTGCTTTCATATAATGCACTGAATGTAGACCTTTGAAGTTCAACTGTCAGTCTTTTTTATGACCTTAAGGATACCCTGTTTTATAAGGTCAATTGCCTACCCAGCTGTATAGGACTGAGCAGAAAGGTGAGCTGTATTGATACAAATCTGTACGACACTTTTTAAACACCACATGAACATGATACATTTATAAAACCTACCATGATTGAGATGAAAATAGTATATCCGTAATCACTGCCACTCTGTGTAGTACCATTAATTTGGCTAACCGGTAAGCATTTCAAAGTAACCTTGTTTCTTTCCTTCTCATGTCAATCTGTTAACCTTTCCTGAACTGATCTGCCTTAGATGTATTCAATAAGCACACCTCCCAACTGTCCAGATTTTCACAGAATGCCAAGATTTTCAACCTCATATTTTTGGTCCATTTCTTATAAAATTAGTAGTTTTTGAGCAAATCTTGAAGGATTGAAATCACTAAATAATGACAAATATTTCCTTCAGAAAGTGCATGTTAAAGCAAAACCTGTTTTCAAGCAACTTTCTAAGTCTGTAATAGCAATATTCAGAATCTGTCCTTATTTTTGAGCCTTTGTTCCCTCCATCATTTTCCCCTCTATCCAGATTTCTTGCACTTAGAGATTGAGAGACATGTCAATTAGAGCACTACCTGTTTCTTTAAAATTTAAGGAACAAGTAGCACTTCTACCCCCATCCCAAGAAGTCATTTATACAGACAAATATAACCATTGTTGTATGTGCTTTGCAATTACTGGAAGTACCATGAAAACCTTAAAGCAGTATTGTTAGCAGAGCATGTTCTGTGACTGTCTCTTGTAACTTAGCCTAGATTGCCTTCTAGCCAAGTTCTTATGTAGGTGGCACAGTGGTGCAGCGGTTAACATTGTCGCCTCACAGCAAGAGGTTCTCTGGTTCGATTCTCGGCTGGGGTGCCTTCTGTGTGGAGTTTGCATGTTCTCCCTGTGCTTGCGTGGGTTTCCTCCGGGTACTCCGGTTTCCTCCCACATTCCAAAGACATGCATCTGGAGCATTTCTCCCCGGGCCTCTGCTGAAAACAGGATCTGTGGAACCTAGTCAGACATTCCCAGTCAACAAATGTAAAATAAAATAGTTGGCTGATTGTTCAGTTCTTATGTAGTTTACCTGCCCTTGCATCTTAGAGATAAAATGCAGTTCTGCCAAATGCACCTTGATTTTCTTGACTGCAACTAATTCCTGTCAAATGTGCAATGAATACCTTTACATTGTCTCCAGTGAAGAACTCCTATGTTGCTGCTGTAAGGCTTAAAGACCCCCCCCAAAAAAAACACATTACTTAGCGCATTATATACATTCCTTGTGCTGGATGCTACCTGTTAAGCACTCAAAGCAGCCATTAAATTCCCAACACTAAACTCTGCACTTTATTTTATTTTATTTGACATTTGTTTACCAGGAAAGTCTGACTGGGATAAATATTTCACTTTCATCAGAGGATCTGGGAGAAAAGTTGCACATTGACAATATGATTATAGTTCAATAAATATGTCATAATATGATTACAGTTAAAGTTATTACATATCCTAATAGAGAAGAATGATATATTAACTAAGTAAAAATTAACTAAGTAAAAGTTCAGTTTCACTTCATAAAGTATGAACCTGTGCATACATGCATAGCTGAAATATTTGGACAGCTATAAGAAGTTGAAAAAGAACATTGTCAATAGATAAAGTATTCACAAGTTGCAGTTCATAGAGATGCCATTAAACATACCGAGTACACTCTTTATATAGTCTAGGAGAAGTCTATTTGCTCTTTTTTGAAGAAATAAGAGTTTACTAATCCCATCTCTCTGAACATAGTCAAAGTATGCTGGTGGTGGAAGGAGGGAGGGACTAGTTCACCCTTGGGGTAGTGCAGAAGCACAGCCAGGTTTTAATTAGATGGTCTTTTGGAGTTGTTTGAAGTTGGAGAGGTTAATGGTAGTTCTAACTTGTAGAGAGATGCATTATAAACACAAACTTATCTTTAAACAACCTAATTAGGGCAATTGCCATTTCCTAACCCAGTATAGTTTGTGCAATGAATCTTTGCATGCAGCCATCACTAAGCTTACCACTGCAGCAAGTCAGGCTGAAAATCTTTCAAACACCTTCAGTCTAGCCCCACAAGTTGCCTACTATACAGTTACCACACACTAATTTGTTTTTTTTTTTAATATCATTATCAGTTTATAGTACAATCTAAACAATAATAAACAGATGACTCACATTCTCAGCAATTATCCCTCCATTGCTTATGCTTGAAAAATGATAGCATGCAGTAATAAAAATTCATTACTGACTTTCAAGCATCACATCTTACTCACAATTTCAGATGAGCTTTACGCCTACAAATCCTTGCATCATTAAGGGATTCCTAGGCAAGTTATTACATTCTCCCAAATTATCCAGACTATTCATAAGCTACAAGTTCTAATAAACTGCAGGGATTTTACCCAGATGGAAATAATGTGTTCTCATTTTTCAGAAGGTGTGAAGAGGCTTCTAATTTGGAAAGGACTACCAATCCTATCACAACTCATCTGGTTATGTGCAAAGCAAACTATTAACTTCAGCCCAATCTTTTCAAAACAGACCTACCTAGGCTATGCTTCCATTTTTATCTAACTGTTCCACCCTTTGCTGTCCAGCTTTGACTCTGTATAGGCCTTACTCCTAAATGACTCACTGTTATAAAAGTCCAGATTCTTGATTCCAAAGCGAGCTGTCACTCAACTTACTGCAGGAAGAGAAGGTCAGGACAAATTACTCTGTTCCCAAACTCTCATTAACAAGTGCAAGTCACAAAGAGCCAGCATTGCCTTCTGCTTCATGTTCTACAAAACAGTTTTTCTAAATCAGTGTCCCACCTTTGGCTCTCGGGTCAAATTCAGACCTTTCACCTGCAACCTGAGCTCATTCTCGTCCAACCCCTGCAACTAGCTGTCCCTAAAATAATCTCTAAAATGAATAGATTAGTAACTGTCAATGACGCTGCAACTAGTGAAACGCATAACTCATTTCTCTAGTCAGATGATAAAAGCAACAAAAAACATTTTTTGCAAGAGCAACACAAGTGAGATGATTCACTCCAGATAGTCACAAAAATGTGTAGAAAAGAAAAAGTAAAAAAAAAAATCACTGATGGCTGTCTAATGGAAACTCCATCTGTAATGATTTTCTATGGCAAAGACAATCATTGAGTCACAACTCATCTAGTTGTGATCAGTGAACTGTGGCATCAGCCACTGAAGAGTTGACTCATGGTATAAATACAATTGCCAACTACATTAAATAAATAGCTCATGATTTTTTCTTAAATGTTTTTCCAGTTTACTAAAAGCAAAGGTGGTAAAGGTTGTCTGATCTCATCAGCCACAGCACTGTGTCCAACCTGCTCACTATGTGTAATTAGTGTCTCTTTATAATGCCTTGTGGTTATCACCCGGTTGAAGGTTTCAGCAGACACAAAGCTGTGTTCATTACACTCACTACTGTATCCTATCTTATATTACCAGTTTACGTATACTTTGCAAGGCAGTTCATGACAAGCAGTTTTGATGTGCTGTACTTTTTATTTTTACAGTTCTGCTAAACCATTGATACTTGTATCGAGTGAGTCAGTGGTACACTGCAGTGTTTTAATGTAACCAAGGAGCTGATATCTTTCTGAAACTATATATATATATATATATATATATATATATATATATATATATATATATATATATAGCCCAACTATCTGGAATTTGTAAATAATTGCATGTCATTTGTGAATATCAACACGATTCATATAAGATGCTTGTGTTATAAGTGTATTAGAACTGTATTTCATGTGTATATCAAACTTGCTTGTACAGACATGTGTGTTGAAAAAATTTTTGCAAAGTGCTTGAAATGTATACACGGTGTGCCCTACATGAATAGAACAGAAATGTACATGCATGATTGTAACCATTTAAATGCATATATTTTAACAGTGGAAACTGGAACACAGGAAGTTAACTTCAGTCCAGCAAAACTTCAGAGACATAGCTGAAATTAAACTACTTTATGGCTACACAACAAAAGATGTTATCTTTCAGTTTTAATGTAGCAAGGAGATGCAATGCCTGTACTAGGGAATTTTCTGTATTGTCTTGGAAGTGTTTTATTGTTTTATGACTTCCAGCTTTTGCTAAAGATCTGAGGAAAAGTCCTTGTCCATGTATTTTTACAGCTAGATGCTAAATGCTACCAGCTGCTCATCAATGATTGTTTTGGGGCCTGGGAACTAGGAGTTAGATGACAATAAAAAATATTGTCATTCTGCAAGCTAGCCTAACAGTAATATTTGAGATATTAATCTGAAAACTCTCTGAGAGAGACACAACATTCTGTATTCTGTTTTGGACCTGACAACAATTACAAGATTCATTCACTACTTCTGCCTTGTTCTGTAAGTAAGTTTCTAGGGAATAATAACTCTCTTAGATATACCCCAGGATTTAATAAAATCTGCGTAGGCACAGTGTAGACCCTACACAGGATGTTACCATGTCTGTGTACATGGTTCCCCATTGGCAGCGCATCATGCATATTAATGATGGTGCATTGAGAGGGAGAGCTGAGGAACACAGTTATTGAATCAGTGTAGGGAGTGTTGTGCTAACTGTGTCTGCAGATAAGTAAGATGCTCCCTGCACTGTCCAATTGCGTTATTACAATGTTATTTTTTATATTAAAAATCATGTTTGCATGGTGAGGCATGGAACACAGCAATGCTAAGTGGTGCCCTGACACCGAGACACCTGACAGACATCTAAAAATAGAAACCGGATGCATTTAATTATTTATTTAAATGTCATGTTTAAGGGTTGCTGAGTGGGTTTGCATGGCATGGTGCGATGCTCAGCAGTGCTTATAGGTAGCTCAGAGGTATATGTAAAGGTATAGCAGAATTTCACATATCCACATAGCTAGATGGGTAGAGATATAGCTTCATGTACACTAAGTCCAGGGTTTGAGTACATCAAACAGAAAGTAAGCATTCTTTTTTGCAATATGAATTATGCCAATTATTTTAAATTACACTCTGCTGTGCTCTGCTAAGCTCTGCTCAGACCTCCTAAGCCCTACTAAGCACCGCATAAACATGGTAACTGCTGCCAATGTTTATGCACTGCTTGGCTGGTTTGTGCATTGCTAAGCATTGATAAGCATATGGTTCTGCGAGTTTTCACAATGCTTTGTTTAACTGCACTGGTTTGTGCAGTGCTAAGCGACACAGCAAGTTTTTAAATATTGCTCAATGATGTGTAAGTGTGGGAAAACAGGCTATATTAAGCCCAATAGGCAGGAATACAGCAGAATCCATTGAAGTTCTGTCTCTGACAGGTACTATGGCAGGCATTGGTGAGAGTGCACACTTTCAGGTGCAGCATTGGGGCATTCTGGAGTCCAGGGTCATGGCTGGACTCCTAGTAAAAAAACATGACAACCGGCTGCTCCAGGGAGGTTTCCAGAGCTCAGAGTGTAAAGCAGGAGGCCTAGAACTGGCTGTCATAGGAACTCACCAGTGTTACTGGTATGGCCTGCACAGGTAGGCAGTGTCATTATCACCATAATTACCTGAAATGTCAAAAGGGGGATCTCTTGGACACCTGGGTCCAAGAAGCTCAGGCAGGGAATGCCCCACAAGTATGTAAGTAATTTTACCTCTGTTTCACCAATATCTAATCTGAATGTCTGTTAAACTGGTATGCATAATAATATGCTTCTCTATCAACAGCTGCAGAGGAGAACACTTGCCACATTGAGGCACATATGGTGAGCTTGGCCAGGTTGCATCATGAGTGTGGTGAGTATGGATGTATTATGCTAACTGTAGTGAAATAAGCAAGAAAGAATAAAGCATTAACTGCAATAAAGTATATACAGTAAAGTTTATATTGCAGTAAATATGGACTTAGAGCTGTAGTGCAATAAATGAATAATGCCAACTGCAGTGCAATAAAAATGACACAATACTATGCACTGTATTAAAGTATATACAATCAAGTCTGTAGTGCAATAACTGTGGAATTAGAGCTGTATTGCAAGACCTGAATAATGATAACTGTTGTGCAATAAAAACTTGAAACAATACCAGTAAATGCATTAAAATATATACAATAAAGCCTGCTGTGCAATAAGTGTGGAATTAGAGCTGTTTTGCAAGAACTGAATAATGACAACTGTTCTGCAATAACACATGAGCCAATACCAATAACACCAAGGTAAATTGTGTACATCAGGATTGTCTTGTTTTAACCACTGCAGTAGAGATGTATGCATTCAGGCTATAAGGTAAGGTGCTGCAGTCAAGTATAACACTGTAATAGCTGTAGAATGCAAATATAATGGCTGCCAAATGTATTGTTTAACATACCATTCAAGGCTGTTTCTAGGACAATATTGTTCACATAATGCTCTGTCATCCACAAGCAACAGGCAAGCAAGGTAAATGGGTGAGGTTGCCTACTCCATGATTGATATTGTTTGTTGACTTCACAGATATTTCAACCTACTAACAATACATTGTGTACACTTGCAGTGATTACCTTCTATCTCTGTCATGCTTGTATTTCATGCATGTGTGTTTTACTGTCACTGCAGTCTAGTATAAAACTGTAGTACTACTACCAGGTCATATTTTGGTTCCAGGTATGCTCTAGGCAAATATCAGTCAGCCAGTAACCAGCAGTGACTCAGTAGCTCAGTTTGTTAAATGCTCTGTATGTAGTACATTTTGCCACATACAAACCAGGGTTCAAATCCAGTGCTATGTAGCACTAAATATTACAGTATCAGTCACGTAATGTTTAAAGATTCTCTCTCCACAGGAACTACAGGTAAATGGATGAGGTAACTCATATTATGAGTAAATAATTGTGTGTTTAGATGTTATAGACTGTTAAAATCATTAGCAAGAATGTGAAAATACAGCATATAATAAAGGAAATAAGTATAATAATAAAATAAACTGAAATAAATAAAATGTGTAATCTTGGTATGGCTGTATGCCTGGGGTGTCTGTTAAATGTTGCTCCAGCCAATTCGTACATTCCATGCAGATTTCCTCTGCAGTCATTACTATTGGGTTCTATCCCCATGCCTGCCAAGCAAGGCATGATAGTTGTTTAGTTTCTGTACTGTACACATACATGTCTCTCAAGTGTCACGCTGTCACTTAATTTAATTAGTAGTGCATAATCCCTCTGTCACAGGATTACAATTTACATGATTACATAAATTGCAATGTATCACTACATCAGCCCACAGTACAATTTGGTAGTTATATAGGTCCACCTGATTTGCAAGTGTTCTGTGTAGTTGTCTACCCACAGTTTTTACTGCTTGTCCCATACTGTCCCATAAAAGTAGCTTGAGAGGTATGTATGTGCTACAGCAGCTATAAGGGACTTGTACACATAAAGAAAGGACAAACCCATAGAGTAGACAGTAGTACTATTGTCAAGTAAATAGGCTATAATGGTACTAATGGTCTATGTTTCTCTCTCCCCCTATCTTCAGTTATTTATTATTGTTATCTGTTGGTTATAGTTTACTATTAACTGTATTTTGAGGCATGTGTTTTATTATTGTTATGTATTATTATGGTTGCATATTAACATATCTTGCTAAATTACCTATTTTGTTGGTGTTATGTTGTAACTGTTACAGGCATGCTGTTAACATACTGACTGTTCTGTTATTTATTGTTGTGTTGCACATAACATGCACTGATATGCAATTGGGTTATTGCAACTGTTCTGGCATGCTGTTATTACTAACAATATTTTGTTGTTCATAACTAGCCTATACTTATTGCTATACCTCCATCACCGCAACATGTCAGGGTAAGCCGGTTCCAGGTGATCCACTTACCATGCCTCAACTGGCCATGGTACCAGGATCTAGCATGTCTGAGCCTCAGACAGGTGGTGCCCCATCCACTGCCCCTGTACTACCAGTGGCGTTGGATGGAACCACCTCAGGGAATAGGGTCCAGCTGCCTCCTGAGAGCAGTGGCAGAGGGGCTGCATTCTCCCAAAGGCAACTGCTAGTCATAGTGTGCAGGATTGTTCAGTGAACCTATGAACCATGTCTGCACCAGATTGAGGGCACACTGGCCAACCTAGTGGGGAAGACTGGTCCTGGCACCCAGCCTCCAGCACAGCCACCTTCTGGGCAGTGAAGGAGCAGTGTTGACTGTCCTATGGGTGGGCACGTGAGTCATGCTGCTGCCATCTGGAGGCACATGCATGTCAGAGTCCACAACACCCACCCCATCCAAGGTGTTTACCACCTCATGTGTCACACACACTGCCCCTGTCTGCTGTCTTGTCTGTCTGCAAATACATCCTCTCCTACCCAACTTACCTCCCCACACATACCTATGTCTCTTTCCCAACATTCCTCCTGTCCCACAAAAAAAATATTGCCCCATACCTAGCTTTCCATTTTGCATGTGTCCACTGGACACAACTAATTTGGTCCAGTTGGCTTGACAACACATTTATGTTGTCCTCACCCCTCTCTCTGGAGTTTAAGAGTCCAAATTCATCTACAAAATCTGTCAAAATGCACAGCTGTTGCTATACAAGAAATGGATAGCTATGGTTCTTTCCTACATCCTTCCCTTCCTGCACTTCCCTACCTGCTTTTCACTATGTTTCCCCCCAGCTTTCCTCCATTTCCCCACTATCCTATCACTCTTTTCTTCTTTTCTTTATGTTTTTAATGCACATTTGCGCAGATTTGCATTATATGTGTCTATTATATTGTTAGTCACATGAAGAAAATAAGCACCTCTGCCAAGTCTTGGACCCAGGCCCCTCTCAACTATAGAGCACTGCATTAACCCACCATGCTATACAGGTCATAAACTAGACAAGTGTTTCCAGCAAAACATACTGATTGTTACTTACAGTCATTAAGCATGTAACTGAAATAAAAACTAATGGGAAAAATGGGAGTGTACCTTGGACTCTGGTGCAGTAATACACCACTAGACAGCCAAAGACATAATAATGGATATAAGTGAGGCCTGTGATAGCAGGCATATGTTCCCTTTTATCAGAAACTTGTGGAAAGACATCTGCTAAGGCAGCAATGGCAAAGTATATGTACAACTGGGACCCTGGTTCAGAAATACAACCATATAAAGCCATGCACATACTCATGGATGCAGAAATGCTTCACACAGCCTGCATATGTTCACATATATCTTGCAAATACACATCTATCTGCAGTGACTCAGTAGCTCAGTGTGTGAAATGATTTACTTGCAGTACATTTTGCCACACACAGTCCTGGGTTCAAATCCAGTTTTGTGTTGCAATTCAGTTACAGTATTGTGATGACCATAAGTAATGACTGAGTCATGCATTCATAATCCACACAGGTTACTGCTAATTCATAAACTGCTACCCAGTTTTGCAAGTCAGAGGCCTTCAGGTAGTGACACACTGCACTTATCTGTGTAACCTAACTGTATGTTGCCTACTACTCTGGTATTGGCACTGTTGCATAACAGATGTCACTTAATCACATGACTTGATTGGACTGTAAAGCATATCCTTACCCTAGCTCTGCTGTAATGACAGGGCTGCCACAGCTACCACACATACGTGTACAGTTTACTGTCCTCCAAAGTGTTCAGACTCCCTCCTATGTATTCTAGCCCACAACAGCAGCTGCAGCCTATAGCATATATAGCTGTTTGTAAAGGTAGCTGCAACAGACCTACCATACCCCCAACCCACTAGGACAAGAAATCCGGACACAGCCATACTTAATGTGGGGACAAAGGCACAGAGTTAGGGACATGTTTTACAGTTTGCTCTTACAAAGAATAGTCAGGTGATAGAATAACAGCTATGGCATTGGCATGCATATTCTGATGGGTATGAAGTCTGACACTCAAATGTGTGTCTTTCATTACTGACTTCAACCTACAATGATTTGCCAGTGATTTGACAGATGGCTACAATGTCATAGGACACTAACCACACATATTAGGTGAAACTGTGGAGATACTGCATAAATCTCTACAGTTGACAAATATGATACCTATCTTCTGTGATGCTGTACTTGTCACATCTCAGTAATGTCCATCTGAACAGCTAAGAAAGGGGCCCAAAGCTACATGAAGGCCTTATATATTGCACTGTGGTGGCATGTCATTGGCTAATGATAGTGCAGTTGAGCTGTTTTGGCTGCAATTAGTATACAGAGCCACAGATTGGTGCAGAGACAATTACCTGTTAATGAGCAGTACCCTAAAAAGGAAAGCAGCTGGTTATGGGGAACAAGTCTGTATGAGACTTATCTCACAGAGACACTCTTTGCAAAACAGTACTGGAAGCAAAGTTGAACAAAGGAGTACTGCACTCCACCAGGTATGTAACTGATTTCTCCATATAACAGGATACAGATGGGAGGATGGAGGTATGGGGAATAGACACTATAACAGTAAGCCTGTCATAGACCTATGGTACTGACATGTCATTGATACTCTGCTGTCCTTCACCTACAGGCATGTTTGTCAACTATCCCTGATTTCACACAAATCTTTGCTCTGTCTCTCTTAATCCCTCCTACAATGGATGGCTGTTGTAGGCAAGCTGGTGTATTACACGTAATAATTACATGTAATACATAGTGACAAAAAGTAAGGGTGTTCACTCCTGTAACGTCAAATAATGTACAGTAATTCACCCCCTCATATGCTGTCAACGTTTCACGTAAATAATCCTAACATTTTAAAAGTGTCCCTGATGTACTCTAGCTAAATCCCTGTTTCTGTTGACACTTGTCCCTGTTTGGTTGACAGCTATGTCTAACAAACCTGTCAACCTCTTACAGCAAGAAAGCTGGGTAAAGCCATAATTAATGGTGGGCTAAAGGTCCAATATTAGGGACACTTGGCAAATATTTTTCTTACAGACTAAGTCAGTTAATAGAATGACAGGTATTATAGTAACATGACTGGGTTCTGCAGGGCATGACATGTGAAACTCAGATGCCTGTCTTTATTTTCTGATATCAACCATCAATTATCGGCCAACCATTTGTCACACATCCACAAGTTTTTGTGAAAATGACCAAAATTATGAGGCAAACATCTTGACATTCTGAAACATCTGTATAGTTGAGAGGTATGATGCCTACAGGGAAAATGTACTACAGCAAGTTTGCATTGCTTTCTGTCATTGTGACCACTGGTGCTACTAGTCAGTCCCCATACAGTTGTAACAGCACACTGCTGTATGACATATTATTGGGAGTTTGCCCATAGGGGACACACCACAGTAGACTGCAGTGCTAGGTGTAGGAACATGCAGCAGAATCTGTCACGGAACACAGGGACATACTCCAGTATTGCTTCTATCTTGCTGGTATCCACACATGTAGTGTGTTGCCAGACTGTGGAGTATATGTGTGGGAGAAGTGGATAGGGCAGGACATTATGGGTATGCTAGATCTGTAAACATCGGACGTCCACATACCTGGTTTTGTAATGTGTTCCCCTTTTGTTGGCTTTCAAGAATCATGTACCACAGGAGACACCCCCCCATTCTCACAGGCAGACATCGACATTATACTGGATGGACTGAGACATCACCATCAGATCTTCATGAGGGGGAGGCAGAATAAGGAACAGTGGGCAGCATTGTGGGCAGAACTTGTGTGGGATGTAAGTCAGATTGGTCAACAGGACAGGGCCTATAAGCAGGTCTGATACAGGGCCACAGGCATACTGAATGCTGCATGACAAAGGACAGTTGCTGTTGCCAGGGATCGTGAAACCACTGGTGGAGGGCCTGCGATGGAACAACCACTCTCAGCCACAGAGGAATTCCTGGCGAACCTAGGACCAACTAACAGCTCCCAGGCAGCCATCATGCCATACATCGTGGAGGTTAGTGCCACAGTGTCCACAGCAGAGAAGCATCCAGGTACGCTTACTGTGTTCACCATTGTAATACTGTAGCACTCATTGTGGCAGGCTGTGCATACCAGTACATGGGTGTCAGATATATCTACATTGGGGGGGGTTTGGAGTTTACGCTCAGTTGTGCACACATACTCAGAATGTCAACAATACAGCCAGTAACACAGCAGCTACTGTAAAAGTAGATATATGCACATATTACCTTGTAGTGCTGCAACGTTTGGCGGTGCTGACAAAACCTCTCCCTCACCTTTTCATAGGCCCATCATGTATTACCTAAGCTCGTAGTCCTGTACCTGGTAAGTATGATACTGTTGTTGTATGGATCATATATACCCTATGGAAGTTAAGGGCTGCCATATTGCCCTATGTACAAATGTTGTGTTTAACCAGAGTAGAATATTTGTATGTTCCATTCTGTAACAGTTAACTACAGTTCATATACTGGGTGATCACATGTGTGTATTTGAACAAACATTAACACATGTGCACTCATAGTTATGAGTAACTATGCAGTCTAGTATACATGAGGTAGTTAGTCCAAGTTGCCTGTTCAAACATAAAAGGGGATGGTACATACCTGAGGCAGTGAGACTAGCAGTGGCATATCATTCTCAAGACAGGTGTTCTGGGTTTTATGTGTACTTCTATCATGTATAGCGTCATATTGCATACCTTACAGGTATGTTGTACTGACAACTTTAACTGGATGCAACTGAAGTGCATGTTATAAATGCCTTGAACTGTATGTGTATGTTGTGGGGTTGTCTGTTGAGCATGGGAACAGAGATGAGAAGATGTGAGACAGGTAATGCAGTTGTGGATCCTCATCTGTATAAGTGTGTGTATTACCATACATAATACTGCAGGTAGTAATGTACCTCTTTTGTCTTGGTTTTCAAAGTTGACCGGGGGGGTTGGAGTCTGTCTCCCTCACAACATGATGTCAGTGTCTTGTCGGACTCTGATGATGATGGTGGCCATAGTGAGGCACAGGTGGGGTTGTTGGGGGCTGAATCTGTCCCAGAGGTTGACATCCCACTTCTGATACCATTGCCTCTGCATACAGTTAGCATGCCACTCATTTATTTATTTATTTATGTAACATTTGTTTGCCAGGATAGTCTGACTGGACAACAGGTGTCCGTTTTCAGCAGAGTCCTGGGGAGAAAAACTCCATAGATTTACAGAGAGCAGAAAAATTTACAAAAAAGATGTCACAGAGTAGTAGCTTACAGACTGTAGACTTTACAGCAGTTAGTATATAATAAGAGGATATTATCCCTTTTGGTTAAAAATACAAGTGTACAAAATATACAATGAGAGTAGATAATAACCTGGTAGAGCACTGCAAGATATTTCACAACTGAATAAGAGTATACAAATGTTTAAGTTTCCATATATACATTCAAGCAAATATACATGTAAGAGCATATATATATATATATATATATATATATATATATATATATATATATATATATATATATATGTGTGTGTGTGTGTGTGTGTGTGTGTGTGTGTGTGTGTATATATATATATATATATATATATATATATATATATATATATATATATATATATATATATATATATATATATATATATATATATATATATACATACCCACATACCCAATCCCCACAGGCCACAAATATTGAACAGTCAGAGGGGAAGACATTGGACAGGAAAATGTGGCAACTATAGCTCCAGTGAGTGTAGACACTGGCCATAGCCAGATAGCTAGCAAGGTCCCACACAGGCAGACTGCTTGTAGGAGGTCTGCTGTCCATCCACCACCTGTTGCTGGTGTCACATCACGAGCCACTCGACATATGGTTCAGGCCATCATGGAGGTACAGACACGTTCTGAATACAACAACAGACATATGCTTAGGGTTATGGATGCAGCACAGTCTGACATTTGTGACTGCCTCCACCACCATATTGGGGACAACCTGGATCAGTTCACTGATGCAGTGGACAGATGGACTGAGACAGTGTCTGTCTTGGACTGCACATTATCTGTTCTGGAACATCTGATTGGAGTTGGGCGTTAGGGTCATGGATGTAAGTCGGCTACACCATCTGCTGAGAGTACACGTGGCCATGCACAGTCACAGTCACACTCCTGTAGTGACAGTACCTCCAGCACTACAGATGGAAGTGTGCTGTCCACACCATGATGTGGCAGGCCATGGGCACGTGCTCCTGGGTGGTCCCGTGAGGGATACAGCTCTAGCAGACAGCAGTCACCATCAGGTACTAGCAGTGCATCTGACCTTGGGCATAGTGGTGCCAGAGTTACTCTTGGCAGAGCCTGTTCCCGTGTTCATGGCTGGAGATGGTGAACTGTCCATTCTAACATGTACGGTCCACAGCTGTCCAACATACACGTGTAGGATTTGCACTGGGCTTGACTGTGTACATGCACACACTCAAACGCCACTGTGACATGCAGGTCACCTACAGACACACACAGAACCTCTCCTTGGCCCATCTATCCCTCACCCCTCCCTGACTCACACACATTTTATTTTATTTATTTTATTTTACATTTGTTAACCGGGAAAATCCAGATGGACCAGATCCATTTTCAGTGGAGGCCCAGGGAGAAAAGCTCCACAATTAAGAAGATTTTTATACAATGAGAAATATACAAAGCAGGAAATAGAGAAAACTTATTTACAAGCAGAGTTATTCATAACTTTGTTAACAATAGTTAAACAGGCATTGTAGGACTAAGATACAGTTTGAGTAATATTTACAAGGTTTCAGACAGATATATTCATAAATTAGTTCACAAATAGTTAAACAGGTTTTGCAGGATGAAAAATTACAGTTTGAAATAATGTTTACAAAGGTAGTATGTAGTGTTTACAGTTTTAGTAAGTATGCATAGAAAGGAACACAGAACAGTATTGGATATGATATGACATGACATGCTGTCAACTGTTGGGCTCAACCTAGGCCTCCTGCACCCCACACCACACCGTGTGCATGTGATGATACCTGTGTCCCAGCCTTGTCATCTGTGCCATTGATGCAGGGAAATGCAACTATATGTCTTATGCACAGGGTGATTTTATTATTTGACATGTACTTGTGTAGTGTGGTATTGTTTTACCCTGACACTTGCTGTGGCCCACAACAGGTACTGTATGCTGGCATGTGGCATGACTACACAACAAACTTTTGTGTATGTTATGTTGCATGATGTACTGGCAGGAGTGTTACAGAATGACAGTTGTGTCATGGACATCTGTATGTTTCTGCTGCAGGGTTCTAACATGGACACATGGCATCAATAGAGCGGCACAGAATGGCATGGCAGCACAGCAGATCTATGACAGCAGCAAGGTGCAGCAGTGTATATGCATGGCTCCTTAGGTGTATATGTGTAGAACAGTCTATCAGGGACAATGGTGGTAGACAGTGTACTCATGCATTCATACTTTGTGTTAAGGTCTGTTATTCTTGTTGCATGTCACCTGGGTTTTCTGAACCTACAAATCAACAAAATGTGGTGATGGAGTTGGCACATGTACAAATATCCTGTGTCTGGGTCAGACAGGTGGCAGACATCAGTTATGCATTTCTAGAGAGGGTCAAGTTTAGGGACAGCAGCTAGTCACAGCGCCATAAAATGCATAACCACTGCAAAGAGATAGGCATGTCTGCAGTGCTGCAAGAGGATATATTTACACAAACACACACACAAGTTGGCTGATGTAAGATTAGAACCCCTACTTATCTACTATTACACAATACAGCTTACAATACTTATTGCATGCACCAGAGTTTACCTGATATTACACTGTCAGACAGGACCCTTAAGGTGGATGACATCAGCAGGTCTAGTAAAGGAGGCCTATGCGGAGGCCAGCAGCTAGTCACAGGACCTTAAAATGCATAACCATTGCACAGAGCTAGGCCAGGTGGGCATATTTGTAGTGATGCAAGGGGCTATATTTAAGCACACACACACACACACACACACACACACACACACACACACACACACACACACGTTGACTGATGTGAGATTAGAACCCCTACCTATTTATTATTACACACTATAGCTCACAGTACTTATCACACATACCAGAGGTTATGTCTTCTGTATATGTGGATGCAGGCACAGTACTTGTGGAGTACACAAAGTAGCCTTGTATTAGACAGCATGTGTGGCCTGCAGAGTGGTACTGCCTGGTACTGTTATCGTATCTTGTGTCCTAATAGTGGGATACCTGGTAATATCCCTGCTATGTGTGTACAGTTACCAGTATGGCCATATGTGGCTGGTTGCAGTTTGATTATCAGACATGTGGCCTGGGACAATATTGTCTGTCCAAGGCATCCATTGCAACCATTGTACATTACACCACCTGCTCATCCATGTCTGTCTACAGGATGACATTCCGCAAGCACAGGGGTCTGTGGGTAACTAGATCATGTACTGTTGTTGCCTTTGTCTGATTCCATCGGACAACAGTTGTGATGTGTACGTGCAGATATTCACAGCATTCCAAAGGTATGTGGGGACATTCAGACATCCTCACACACATATAGGGATGTCTCTGTAACTGTTGCTGTGTGTGTATCTTATGTAAATGTGTTATGTAGATATCTGTTGAGAGTCTATGTATGATTGTACTTTATATACCTATATATATATATATATATATATATATATATATATATATATATATGTGTGTGTGTGTGTGTGTGTGTGTGTGTGTGTGTGTGTGTGTGTGTGTGTGTGTGTATCTTGTTAACATATATATATATATATATATATATATATATATACATATATGTATATATATATATATATATATATATATATATATATATATATATATATATATATATATGTCACATACTGATAGATACACATAGGGAGAGACAGATATATATGTATAAGTAGCTGTCTGTATGTACAGACATATTTCCACATAACAGGTCTTTGTGAGGAAGAGGCAACCAACGTGGGCTCAAGTTAGCTAAATGTAGAAGCATGCCAAGTGTGACTGTCACTACTCACAAGTTGAATCCAGGCCAGAGCTACCCATACTCTCGTCTGGGATTTTGTGTGCTGAAGACATTGGATGCTGCACCTGTTTCTGCAGTACAGCACTTCCCTGAAATTGTTCAAGGCATTCCTCAGCTGTTTGCTGTATTTAATAAGTGACTCACATCTCTCAACTGTACATATTTTCATAGAATGTCCAGATGTTTGCCTCATATTTTAGTCAGTTTTTCACAACATTGTGGTTTTCTGGCAAATTAGAGGCAAATCATTACAGATTGAGGTTAACAAATAATGACAGACATTTGCTTTTCAGACTCCATTCACATCAGGAGATTCATGCTAATGCAAGGCCTGTTATTCTAGCAACTTTCTAAGTTTGTAAGAGCAATATTTCAAACTTGTCCCTATTTTTGGCCCTTTGTCCCATGTTTATTCATTGTTTTGTCCAGATTTCTTGCTCTAAGTGGTTGAGAGGTATGATGTGACTGGGGTACATGATGTAACACCACACACAGTGTGACAGTCTGCATACCTCTCACTGTACATGTTTTTGCAGAATGTCTGTCATTTTGCCCCACATCTGCTCTGTTCCTCATACATTTGTGGTTTTCTGGTAATATACTGTAACATGCAGTCACTGCATTGTTGTAACTACTGATGCATTTAAGTGACAATCTTTACATCCTGTAGCTAATCTGACCTTTTGCAATCTGCTGTTATATTAGCACCTTCTAGGCTACTCAGAGAATGTGTAATGTTTCTCTGTAGTTTTGACACTTTGTCCCTCCATTGTCTCTGTTTTTGTCCAGCTTTCTTGCAGTAACAGATTGAGGGGTTAGGACAGTCTGTGTGAATACCACCATAGAAGTACCTCACATGCAAAAATGTAGATGTTGTCAAATTCAAACCCTCAACACCGTCACCCATACTAATGTACCTAGCCCAGTGAGCCACACCAACCACCAGACAGAGTGGTTTCATTTCTGACACTATCAACAGCATATAGACATACATTGTCATCCCTGGGTTACATGGAAAATAAACGTCTGAACAGGTTCTATGTCATAGCCTGGAACTGTCTGATCTGCTGATATATCATTGCAGACTTACTGTTGCAGCAGCTGTATGGGAACACTGATGTGCTGGGGGTGGGGGATGACCAGCCCATGCACTGCTGGCATAGACAGTCATGCGACTGGCCTGTGACCTCACTGTTTGACATCTCCCTTGAATAACGTAGTGAAGTTTCTAGCCATGTGGCCTAGTGAATATTATGGGGAATTTACTATTGGACAGAGTACCATTGTCCCAAGTGGCTGTTTGATCTCTGCAAGTAGCCCACTAGACCACTATATTCCCTTGCATACATGCGGCAGGCCCATACATATGCTACCATATTCTAGTATCCCGTACAAGTGGTGTACCGGACAGTGACTTACCTTGCAAATAAAGCAGTTGAGAGACTTGTAGTTCAGGGCTGCCTCTGTCTGATGCACACACTACACAGCCAATACATGGTTAAGTACAGGTTGTGTGGGCTGGCTAGGTGTCAGTGCATGTGCTATGCATTGTCTCTTGCCAAGGCTAGGGCATATTGGGCATGCCTATGTCTGCTTACAGGGACAACCTCAGGGGGGTTCCTCCTCCGAGTCCCCCTGTGGGTGTAGCTGTGGGGACTTAGGCACTGGTGGGTGGCTGTGTATCTCTTCCCTTTGCTGATCCTGTTGCAGTTGTTTCCACAGGATCATATTATGTAGTATGGCACATACCGTGAACATCTGTGCATGTGTGACTGGAGAGTACTGCAGGGCTCTACCAGATATATTAAGGCAGTGGAACCGTGACTTCAGCAGCCCAAACACACATCTATGATGTTTCTAGCTTGTGCATGTGCCTCATTATGGCATTCTTCAGTGGGTGTTTGTGCATTTCTGATTGGTGTCATCTTCCACAGTTCCAGTGAGTAGCCAGCATCCCCCAGTAAATGACCATATGGGATGTCCCCCCTAGCAAACATCTGGTACAGCTGTGATGCATGCCAGATATGGGAGTCATGATAACTGCCATGGCTAACAGCACACACATTCATGATAGTGCCCTGGGCATTGCACATGACCTTGCAGTTGGAGGGATACTCCTTGCGGTTGATGTAGATTCTACCCTCCTCATCGGGTGGTGCTTTGATGTGCACATGAGTGTAATCTATGGCACCCAATACCTCAGGGTAGTGTGCTACACAGTAGAAGAGTCACATACTGCTGGCCCTCTCCTCAGGGGTGAAAGGAAAATAAATGTGCTCACTGGTATGTGGTAGCATAGCATCCAGGAGCTGGTGGAGTACCCTGGATGCTGATGCCTGTGATACCCCCATCATGTTCTCAATTGGTTTTTGGAATGTACCTGTAGCTAGTATCTTAAAGGCTACACATAGCTTTGTTTCCACTGGGATGGGTTCCCCTCTGTTGGCTCTGGATCTGAGTCAAGGGCGGCAGAGCTCAGTGAATTGTTATAGTATGTCCCTGTCCACCCTGTAGCGCTCTACAATTTCTAGCTCATGTAGCTCCTGGAAGGTTATCCTGAGCCTGAAAACTCTTCCCCCTCTCAGTCTAAGCCTATTTTCAGCAGCAGCATCAGCACTGACCTCAGCATCTAGCACATACAGATGTAGCAGACGTGCAGCAGCCCCTACCATTCCTTCAGTTAAGATTTCCAAATTTGTACTTCACTGGTGCAGAGTATGGGCATGAAACCAGATTGCAGGGTGTATGCAACCTTTATAGTGCTCTGCTGTAGGTGCAGCCTGAGCGATTGGCTACCTATGATGCATTCCATCTGCCAAGTACATCATTAAGGGGATTTTAATGGGCCTAGTCTAAGTGAAACAGGGCTCATCAGTAATTAATATATCATTGGCTCTCTCAGTCAATTTTGTTTGACAGCCTTCCATGCTCAGCACTGAGGTGCACCATGCAAACCCACACTGCAAAGATAAACAATGGTCAACAGCCACTAGACACACCCCCCATAGATGGGTATGCTCAGCACAGTGGAGCATCATGCAAACATGCAGAAACACATGGAAACATGTGCCCCAAAGCTAAACAAAGCTTAGCAGTCAGTGTACACACCCCCTTTCTCAACAGAGTGGCGCATCATGCAAACAGGTGCCGCTGAGCTCTAATGAGCTTGCAAGTCCGCAGACACCCCCCCTTTGATGTCAACTTCCCATCTGGTGACACCAACTCAGTTCTGTGCATATACAGATGGGATCTGCAGACATGGATACCCATTTGAGCTATTCAGTAACCCCACCTCATTTGCATAGGGATCCATGCACACAACCTGGATGCCACATGGTTGTCGGCACAGCTTCCTTCATAACTCCACCATTCCAGCATTGCAGATACTCCACATAGGGTCCTATCATACATTACTGTCACATACTATTAAATTACATTTTCACACTCTTTAATATTTTTTCATAAAGGCATGTTGCGCACTGTGGTGCACCATGCAAATATTGACTGATTATTAAAAAAAATATTTTAAATTATTTTCCATACAGTTTTGGACACACAGTGAATAGTTTTGCCAATATCTGTAGCTGTTATGCTATTTCTGTCCTTCTAACTGCACTTTTACAGCCTCTGTTGTCTGTTTAGCATCCTGTACACTGAATTTTTCCATGTACATTATGGACACCAACATGGGGTATGCAGAGCTGCCTATCTGCTTGCTGGATTACTTTACCTCCCTTATTATAATTCTATTAACCTGCTTATGAGGTGATTTGCATGCCATGGATATTTCCATGTTGGAGCACTCATGCAAATCCCTCCGCTCTGTTTACTGGATCTCACATCTGCTTACTTTCGTGTAAGCACCATGCCATCATGCCTACATGGAAAAATAGTCCATGCAGGCTTTATTGAATTCCCCATATTGTCAGGAATATAGCAAAGCTTCATTTAGATATTTTTCTTTATTTATTTGAGACTGTCCTGCAATGTTGTTTTGAATATTTCCTGTGATTTTGAATTCTGACGTCACTGTAAATATATATATTTAGTATTGTCTTGTTCCTTTATTATTTATTTTTAAATATATTTAAAGCTTTCATTGTGGCTGATCTGTCTAGAGATATTTAAGTTCTGAGAGTACTTGCATATTTTTTTGGTGACACTTTGAGCCACTCCTAATAGCCTTGCACTTGGTCAAATTACCATTTGTATTAACAGTAACATTACACAGTAAGTTTAGACACCCTTTGTTAAGAGCCTTAAAGTAAATGATAAGGAGTTGGCTGGTGGCAGTGATAACTACCTTATAGTCTGTGCAAAAAGGGCCATAGCCAAACCTCAAAGACTGTGTGTGTCAGCTACTTGGGCAGGGACAAAAAGCACTGGCTGGACAGATGGGGTGCTAGAGGTCTTTGCTTGGCCACTCAGCTGAGATTTCAACTCTATAGCTCTGGCAGTGGTGATTATTATTCAGAATCTGGAGAAAGGGAGAGAAACCAGCCCCTGACTGACTGTGGTCTCTATGTGCTCTTAAGGGAACTTGCACTTGATGCAGAGAGCTGCATCTGGTAATATTGTGCATGTAACTTGTCATCCTCTCAGTGTACATCCCACACTTTTGCCAGTGGTGAGGATTGAGGCTCCGTGATTACTGGTCCAATGGTGGGGCATCTCACTGATCATGATGTCATTTGTGTATTTCAGTTCCACTATGTAAGTTTGAAACACAACATGCTGATAAACTACCAGGTGAAACACAAATGGCCAAACAACACAAGGGTAAAAACTCATATTGGAAGCATTTGTTGCAGTGGTCAAGCACCCATCTGCACCTCCAGATGGGATGCAAGAATACAGAACATTTATACACCATCACTGCAGCCAAACACATCAAAGGAAAAATCTCCCAAAACACCAGTATACACATACACATATACTCCCCCCCCCACACACACATAAACACACACACATACATACATACACACATAGGCACATACACACATACATGTTGCCAGTAGTTTCCTATGGAGAGCAGTCATTGCCAGAATTATCATTTGGGTCCTGTGACTCAGCCATGTGATGATCTTGGAATGTAAACTTGTCAACCTGTATAAGATTACCATGCATTTCATCTGATGGGCTTTCAGTGCATCTTATAAAAAGGTAATACAAAATGTACATTTGTATTGTGTATATTTTATTTTTTTTATTTGTTTGCTTGTTCTTTGTGTCTGTGTTTCTTGCTTTCTTTGGAGTTTTAGACTTTTGTTAGGCTTGTAATATACAGTGATGGTAAGAATTTTGTTAAGCTTATTTACTGGCTATCTTTTTTATCTTTACGTTTGTATGTTACTGTAGGTACAAGTAGCCAAAGACATGAATAAATGTAAAATGTGTGTGCAGTGCACGTGTATGTGTGCATGTGTGTGGGTGTGTTTGTGTGTGCATGTGTGCATGTGTGTGTGTGTGTGTGAGTAGCCAAAGACATGAATAAATGTAAAATGTGTGTGCAGTGCACGTGTATGTGTGTGCATGTGTGTGGGTGTGTTTGTGTGTGCATGTGTGCGTGTGTGTGTGTGTGTGTGTGTGTGTGTGTGTGTGTGTGTGTGTGTGTGTGTGTGTGTGTGTATGTGTGTGTGTATGTGTGTGTGCGTGTGTGTGTGTGCACACACGTGTGTGTGTGTGTGTGCGCGCGTGTGTGTGTGTGTGCGTGCGTGCGTGTGTGTGTGTGTGTGTGTGTGTGTGTGTGTGTGTAATGAATGTATTAATGTGGGTGTCATATGGCTGGGGCATAGGGCTGTCATACCTGCACATACTCCTTGACTAACTAACAGATCTTGCAACATTGGGTCAGTGGGACCATTAGCCACCAAGGACAATTCTAAACATGTGGATTAGGGGGGTGACTAGCCACCAAGGATAACACTAAATCTGTAGATTGGGGGGAGCACTAGCCACCAGGAATAATTTTAAATATGTGAGTCAGGGGAATCACTAGCTACCAGGGATAACTTTATCATCATGCTTAGTTGTACTTAAATGTGAATGGGGAGAAGGGAAACACTGGACTCCAGGAAGATATCTTACATACTGCGCCTGAATAAAACAACACGGGGATGGGGTGATCACTAGATACTAGAGATTATTTTGTAGTTATATGCCTTAATGCGTATAGGGTCATGGAGGAACACTAGACATCAGGGAATAATTTCTGGAATAATTCTTGGAACTCATGCCTTAAAAGTATTTAAACACAGTGTAGGTCATGGGGGTGACAGCAGATACTTCAATTAAAAAAAAAAAAAAAAAAACAGTGGTGCAGGGAACCATTAGTCACCAAAGATACTATACATGCATACATACATACATACAAATATTTCAAGAATGGCCATTATGCCCTTCTAGACTGCCAATATACCAAAACACTTGTTCTCATAATAAATGCCCAGGCTGTTCTTAAAAATATCTAAACTAGTACTTGCTTTAATGTAATTTGGTAGTCTGTTCTATGCATCACTGCTCTCGCAGAGAACCAATTAGTACACTTTTCATTTGCATAGAATCTTCTACATAGGTTGTCTGATGATTCACTACTACTTTTGATAACCCCAAACATTCACAGAGGTGGTTGTCTCAGAATGCCTATATACCTGAATAAGATCTCCTCTTAGATATCTATAAGTGACACTGTACAAGTCCAGATATCTTAGTCATTCATAATAACTTAAAATTTCACACCCAATGATACCCTTGGTATATTTCCCCTGTAACATTCCAATATTCTCATTCCATACTCAAGTTTGGGTCTAATTTAAGTAACAATGACTGCATCATTTCTGATTTCCTAGACTTTATAAATCTTTTTATACAACCTATATTTCTATAACTATCATTAACCAATTGGTTGATATGATTAAAAAAAACTCAAAGCTGGATTTATCCATATAACCCAGTCATTAAATTAAGCTACAGTTTCAATCACTTTGTGCTGTATTAAATGTTCGGTTTTAAATTCATGCCTCACAAATCTCATATGCTTAGTTTTTATGTATTTATCAGTATATTATTCTCTTGTGCCAAAATGGTCAATTTAGTTAAGTTATTTTGCAAACATGCCTTATCTGTAACACATGTAATCAGTTTACCCAATTTCAGATCATCTGCATACAGACTATAGAACACTTCAGATGAAAAAGTTAGGTCTGAATGATACATTCAAAACAAGTAAAGGCCTAGGACAGAGCCCTGTGGGGCACGCTGACCACAACCAAGAATTTCACCTTTCTAATTGCTGTATGATACTTGCCATGTCCTATTTGTAAGCCATGAAAAGTACATCAATACCTAGTTGTTCCATTTTATTGATCAGTGTTTTGTGTATGACCCTGTCAAATGCTGAAGTTAAATCTATATAAAGTACAGCACAGCAATATTTTTCATTTATAGCTGTTATTATATTGTTATAGAACATCTTATTACAGGTGGTAATAGATCTATTTTCAACATATGCATGCTGATATATGGTTTCAAGTCCCAACCTAACAAGTTCTGATAATAACTTATCCAGTATTACCTTCTCCATTATATTTCCACAACATGAAAGGAGACTTAAGGTCTGTATGAATCTGGATTTGTCCTACTCCCCTTTCCCTTAAAGACAGGTTTAATAAGTGTATGTCTCCAATCTTGAGGAATCTTCAAAAATTTATATGACCCAATAAATAATACATATAATGGTACTGTTGGTACTTGCTGATGTGTTTTTGGGTCATTATTACTAATTCCGTCTCCACCCTGAGTTTTGTTTGGATCCAGTGTGTACAGTTCTTTTTCAATATAATCTAATTTGATTCGGGTTTCTGCGGTTACCTGGATGTCACTAGGACAACTTATCACCCCCTTTGTGAAGTCAAACTGTTTTGCATAAGATTTTATAAATAGATCTATAATCTGATATATCTGAGAATAAATTTTAGAAACGACACATGGTTTATCAATTTGTATGTCTTTACTCCTTCCACATCTTACATATCTTTAAAATCATATCTTGTTATGCTCAATATCTTTATATACATTTTCTTCCAATTTTTCTTGACCTTGTCTCACACTGTGGTTAATTTTTTTGTTCAGCTTGTTTATTGCAGTTTTCAAAGTTGTATTTCAACCTCTCTTCAATTTCTTATATTTTTTGTCTCTTACCTTAATCTTGTTCTTATTCATAATGTCCAGATTTTTGGCTCATATTTTTGGACTGTCCCTCAATAAATGTGTGGTTTTCTGGCAAGTCACTGCAATGATCTGAGGATTGAAGTTACTAAATAGTGACATACACCTGAGTTTCAAACTTCAAATCCTTCATAAAATATTTGTTAGCAACTTCCTACGTTTATAAGAGCAATATTTAAAATATGTCCCTATGTTGGGCCTTTGTTCCCCCATTTTGTCAGGCTCTGTCCAGATTTCTTGCACTAAGAAGTTGAAAGGTATGAAATATATTCCCCTAACATTGTATGCCTAGATCCTGATGTTAAACATAGTTTTGATGTTTTGCACTCAAACAATTTCTCTTTCAAAAAATTTCACATTCCATCTGCAATTTTTTCACTGAACACCTCACTACAGTTAGTTTTAGATAGTGACTGTTTTCCTTGCATATGATCAATAATTAATCTTCTGTGCATTGGTTTGGATTTCAGCTTGTCAGAATTATCTAGCAAGAAATTAACCTTTATAACCCCATGATCACTGCACATCAATGTGGGCTTGAAGTAACAGTATTTTCCTTAGGAAAACAATGTCTAGTATGTTCCATTCCTTGTTAGTTTTTTTTTTTACAATCTGATGCAATTGTTGCTCCTGAACATACATTGTGAAAAATTTCATTAGTAACGTTGTTGAATCAGTATTATTCCAGTCTGTTCCTGGTACATTTAAATCCCCATCTAATATTATTCTTTCCTCCTGTGTATCATGCAAGAAATGTATGAATTCCTCTAGGTCATCAGCACTTGACTTTGGTGGTCTGTACACTGCAACAATTGTTATATTTTCCAGGGTTGTCTTTATTGTCACAGCTAGACAATCTATAGTATTGGTGTTATCAATGAACATGTAATAATCACAGTTCTCTTAACTCTCTTTAATCCCTATCATAAGACCACCAACTGATTTTTTTGTTAGAATGCCTGTTACAGTAAAAACATTTATACCCTGACAGAACTGGTTTCCAATCATTATTCTTTAACCATGTTTCACAAACAATAACGACATCAATTTTGTGGAAACGGCAAATTTTCCAATAAGAAAACTTTATTATTAATGCTCCTAAGATTAACAACCATCAGAGATGCATCAAATGTTGCTGTCTATGAACTGTTAAATTTTCGACCTGACAAAAATCCTGGCTAGTGTTTGTCAAATATTTCAAGATATCTCCTGCAAAAATGATCTTCCCTGATCTTGACAAATGCATACCATCCTGTCTGAACATGTCCGCACAAAAGTAGGACTGGATGCTCTAAACACTTCCATTTTTAAAACAGGACATTTTCCATGTAGATATTTGCCCAGAAAATCTTTTCATTCACAGTGACCTGACTATCCTTTCTATATGTGATTTGTGAAAAATGCATCCTAACTCCAATACAGTAAACTCTCATATAACCAGAAGTCAAGCGACTGGTACTCTCAAGCAACTGGCAAAAAAAATAAATAAAAAAAATAGAAGGAATACAGAACAATTTTCATGTGTTGCACTTTCTGCCCCCCCCCCCCTTCCCCGCAGAAACAAACCTAATGTTTTTAGAGTGTTAGAGTTTTAAAAAGGAAGATAGGAATACTTTCTCTCTTTTCCCAATCTGAGAACAAGTCAAACCAAACAAATAGTATAGGGTACGGTATTAGTCTGGCCTATTTTTAATATTAAATCTTAAACAACCAGAAACTACAGTTATCTGGCATCTACCAATCACCATGGATGCTGGTTAACTGAGAGTTTACTGTACAAGCTATACTGTCTAAGAGGGCTGTAAGTTCCCTACTAACAATCAGAGAGTCCTTGCGGGTGAGATAATTTGTGTTAAGATGAATGAAAACAGATTTGTACATCCTTAACATTAAGGTGTTCCAACGCTTGTCTGACATCTTCTGTTTTTGCTTCTGGCAAGCATAACCCTATAACTATTGTACCTTAAAGACATTAAAATGGATTCCATCTCTGTACCTTCCCACTTCTTAGAAATGTTTTTATTCCTCTGTGTTACTACTAGACGCCAGGCATGCAGTTCACAGATAAAGTAAGAGTTAAACATGTCAGTTACAAAGTGGGGGGATTCAAACCCTACAATTTGGACCCATACACCTCAGCATCAACCCACTGCTTTAGCTGATAACATCATGCAGTAGTGTTTTTTTTTAACAAACATGAGCTTCTCTGGCATGACATTATTCATTGCCTGCAACACTGTGTGACTTATGAGGGAAAGAGACACAGTACATTAGATATACCTCTCATCCTTGTAGTTCAAGAAGTCAAGAAGTCAAAAAATAATAGTGGAACAAAAAGGGGAAGAATTTTAATTCTACCGCCTAGAAACTTAGAAAGTTTAACAGCTTTTGCACTACCATGCATTTACTTAAGGATATGAGGTCTGAACCTCTAGTGTCTGGCATCAATGACTAACTAAAATTATCAGTGATTTGTGTGGATGGAAAAAGGAGACATTGCAGACATTCTCAAAACACAGGGAGAGGTAGGTGGCATATAATACATATTTAAGGAAAGTAGGAGTGACGTCAATTTAGTGTATACCACAATGCTCAAAGTTATTTGGAAAGGAAATGTGCTGTGGGCTAAGAATGATGCCGGGAAAAGAATCACTGAAGGTTGAATAGAAGAAGAGGTTACCCTGAAAATGTTGCAAATGTTTTAACTGCTTCAACTGGCAAAGTAGAAGAAATGCCTGTTAATCTTATGGCCCTGAGCAAGTAGAAAGGAAGGTACCAGGCATGATATCACTAGAAGAAAGAGGGAATAGACTGGAAAAGTAAGGATAACAAATGATGGCGCAGATGGTTAATCAGAGCAAGCATAAGAATATGCCTGATGCAAGGAATTATGGTATACTGACAGTTTTGCCCCCACCAAGCAGTGTAGGAGTCTTGAGGTAGATGAGTCTATTAGGAAGAGATCTCCTTTGAAGGATGGATTCAGGGGAGAGAGACAGAGAGATAGACAGACACGGAGAATACAAGGAAGAAATTGGTGATGGAGTCTGTAAGGCTAGGGGTAAGCAGATGCAGAGGAAAGCATAATGGGAGTCAGCAGAACATGTCATAAAGAGATGCAGTAATTGGAGGGAGAGGATAGACATTTAACAGTCAAGCTTAGGCCAGAGGTCCCTTGGATATGTTGGTGAGGAGAACATTAGCTTAGGATGGTAGAAATGATAGCAGGAAAAAATAACATGTGAGTGGTGGGTGAAGAGTAGCAGTGCCTTGTATTCTATATATTTATTTTTTAATTCATTTGGCCATGGGGTACTTCTGAAGTTGTGTTAATACACAACAACGAGGTTGTTAAGCAGTGTGGTTGTGTGTGTTTACATCAATGCATGTGTGTGTGTAAGTCAGTCTGTCTGTACTTCTGAATTGTGAGTGTGTGTGTGTGTGTGTGTGTGTGTGTGTGTGTGTCTATGTTTCTAGACATAAAATACTTACATGTTATATTTTGATCTAAATACTTCTAGAAAAAATTTGCATATTCTAAGGTAAGTTTGATTCATTAGGCAGAGGAACTATATATATATATATATATATATATATATATATATATATATATATATATATATATATATATATATATATATATATATATATATATATATATATATATAGGTCTACTTCAGAAGACTGAAAAAACAAAAGACAGAATCCCAAAAGACTGAAAATTCAAAATACTGAATGATTGTATTTGCCCCTTCTCCACTGTTGTGTGATCTTGGAGTTGGCATATATAGTTAGCAGGGGGTATGAGGGTGCAGCCCCCCCCAAATGATGGGTACAAGGGGGTGCAGCCCCCTACATTAAAATGTGTTCACTATTTTGAATTTTTAGTCTTTTGGTTTGTCAGTCTTCTGAAGTAAAGCCGTTCTTTCTACAGTGATACACATTACTGCTTATGTTAGAAAACATGGGCGTACCTTCATTGTAGGTTGGGCGTCGAACTGGCACCTCGGCATTTCGTAAAAATCTACTGCCAATCATTAGCGGACCGGAGTTCCGCTGTGGCAACCCCTTACCAGGAAAAAGCAGAAAGACAAACAAACAAAGTCTCTCTTTTTCTGCTTTTTAGTTTATATATGTATGTCATACAAAATGGTGAGTGCTCAAATGCTAAAGGATGCCCAATCTTCTTGGATGAGATCCATGGAATTGAAAGCCCATAGAAACATACTAAGGTGGTGATTGCCATTTTATTTCACAGATTCATAAATTGTTACTAAGCTAGTGACCCGGGGGGAAGCTTTTTAAGCCTAGCCAAGGTTTCCCAAAAGAACAATAACATCCTGTATCCAAATAGGACATTAAAGGCCAGGCATTTATAAGCTACCTCTGCTCATAAGAGACATGGGTACCAGTCCAGGTATAAATTTCCTATCCTGCATCCACTGGTCTAGGTTGCCCTTAAATTGAGTAATAGATGAACTCCACTTCACATGGAGTACTTCTTGACTTACAAATATGTAGGAGATTCATAAGTGTGTGGTTTGCTGATGCCTTTTAAGATAGGCATAGGCGATCTCCTCAACAATCTATAGGAGACTGAGTAGAGAAAAAGGGCTTTAAGGCAGTCTGCTTAAGGCATATAAATACTGCCTGCTGTTAGCAAAATACCTATAACAATTATAGTAAGTTTAGACTGATTTTTTTTCAATATTTGACAATGTGCATGTTATGTAAGGTGATACTTCATGGTAAATGCACTTTTCTGTAAAATATTTTGTTTAACCAACACAATATTTGCTTCACCACTACAGGATATTTTAAACTGCTTGACTTATACTATGAGTCAGTGTGAGCATGTATGGGGCACACTGATGACTGTGCTATTTTGCACAGATTTTTCTCAGGAGAATGGGGGTGAAAATGACCCATATTTTAGCTGGCACAGGCAAAGGTGTGAATATGTTTTTGGTTAAATTCAAGCAGGGATTCCTGAATCATCAAGTGGAGGAACTTGAAGTTCATTGACTATTAACCTTGGTGGTAGCAATAGCTAGTGAAATAACCTGCCAGGGCAGACGTCTTGGTCAGAACCTTATTGGAAATGAAACAACAAAAACTAGGAATACATCTAAAAGACTTTATTCCAAAACAATATTTCCAGTTTTTGTTGTTTGATTTCCAGTTTTGTTCCTGGTTTATTGGTTTGTTTTCAGAACCTTAGTGACTGTAAGGGCCTTGGGGCCCAGCTCCAGTGGTGCAACAGGTGGGCATGCTTTAGCAGGAGTGGTGGGGAGAATGAGAGGATAAAAAAAGGGAAAATGCAGGAAACAACAATGAATGTTACAGGGATTAACAATCCAACAGAGAAAGTGAGAGTGTAATGAAGATGATGAAGAAGGAGCTAGGTTTAACTTTTCTACAAGACATTAAGTTAAAACCTGGAGAGGTACAAAATATAGAAACAAGGGTTATAAATAGCTGCAAGTTGGGTAAAACGGGGCAAAAGGGAGTTGTAAAAAGGGATTGGGAATTTTTAGCAATTCTGCAGAATAATGGAAGAGAGTGAAGGTAATTAAAGATGATGAAGGCAGATGAGAGGCAGGAATACACCCAACATCTTTCATGAGTGAATGAATAATTTGCAGGCACCAAAGAAATAGGAAGTGATTAAAAACCCCAAAAAGGGTTAGGAAATATGGACCAGTTGAATGGCACAGGTATAGGTTTGTACTAAACTAACTGCCCTTGTGAGCTATTTTAAGCTTAGCCAATTATCTCTTGTGAGACTCAAACCCTGCACCTTGTATTTGTAAGGCAAGTACCTTAACCATTAGGCCACCTTCCAACCCTGACAAATATCCATAGCTGAGAGGATGATAAAGAAGTTAGTGCATAATGTGGGATAAGAATTAATACCTGGAATGGCAGAGTTTACATTCTGAAGGCATGAAACAAACCACACTAGTAGGTTGGATAGATTATTTGTGGATGGGAAAACACCTGAGAAAATCACAACTATTAACTGCATAAAATGAAACTTATCATAGCATACCATTGTAAAGATTCCAAGAGCACAATGGGAATCTGAGAAAGGGATGGTATGAAAGTTACCTGCAGGGGTAACATTCTGACTAGAAGAGGGAATATGAGGAAATACAGGGTACAGGAATCAAATCTCAGTAGGATAGGCTTAGGACATTGCAAAGTGCTGAACAAGGAGTGGTAGAAGCCCAGGATGTAAACAGAGCAGAGCAAGTGGCAAAAAGAGACAGGCTGAAAGAAGATGGGGAATCAAAGATAGGATGGTGGGAGAGAGGAGAACAAAATATCAAGATGCCGATGAGTAGGAGCATGGATCAGAGAAGGAAAACTTGAATCATTTCAGTAGAGGACACAAGGGGACAGGAAAGCTGTAAGAGTTAGCACATAAGGTTATGCTTTCAATGCTATTACACTGAGCTTTCTAAAATGATATACCCCCAAGTTGCATTGCTTTCCAAATGGAAAAGATTTGTGCTGCATGAGAAGAAGCAACAGATAATAAGTTTGGTAATAGGGAAGAGAAAGGTGATTCAGGTAATTAGGCATCTAAAAGGTGGATTAAGTAAGCAGTCCAAGTAGGCACCGCACTGACTTCTTTAAAAGCAGAAGTTCAAATGAGCAACTCTATGACAGATCTTTTCAATCACATTATAGAAAAAGGGAGATTAACCAGGTCTATGTAAGATACTACAGAGGACATATTGTATAAACAGAAGGGGAGAGAGACAGATGTCTAAAATTATCTTCCTATAGCTCTGTGCACTACAGATACCAACATTTTTGCTCACATTTTGACAGCATTGTTGGAAAACATCCGACTGAGCGTAACATGGGATGAAAACATTGGTTTTATTAAAGGCAGATCATCAACGGACCACTTGCATGCACTTATTTTGTAGAATGCGCTGTGGGAAAAAGGCCAGGGGGAACGGCAGGAATTTTGCTGGTGGACATTCTGAAAGCTATAGACTGTGTCTCATAGTAGAGGCAGTTGGAGATTGCAGATGGCTGAACAGTGTGGAATTCCTTTACAGGACACCAACATTATTATAAATAAATGGAGGACTTACAGAGGAAATAGCATTAGAAAGAAGAACCCATCAGGGTTGTCCATATCCGCCAGGATTACTTTGAATACTTGGTGCAGAGAGTAAGGAAAACTGGATTAAGCAGAACAGTGGCAAGAAAAGGAATAGTGTTTACCTGTTTGCAAATGGTTCCATGATGCTGATTGATGATGTTACACTGAAACTTCCAGGTATATTGGAGATGTTTGGAAATTTGAATATTGTAGCAAAATGTTATTGTTAGGTCCAAAGGTTTGTAGTGATTAGAATAAGAAATAAACAGATGGAGAGATGTTCTGTGCTCCCTGAAAAGATGGAGGATACTTGGGACTTAAAGTGTATACAATAGTGGCTAAGCTTAGAGACAAGACTTGGGCAGATCTTAAGACAAGGACAGGGAAAATGTTAAATGCATGAGCAGGTAGATTTGCAAAGCTCTGGGTTAGAACAGAAATAATTTGCACAGTGATTCATCTTGGACTTTTAATTTTTGGTGTCATGTACAAATCAGCCCACTAAATAATCTCACAGGCAATTTAAAACTAATTTTGTGACAGGTTTATGTGGAAAAGCCAACTAAGGGGGATTACAAAGTATTGAGTTAGGGCTTGCTGGAAAGTTAGAGGATGGGGCATGCCTGATTTCAGGTGATATGTGACCCCTACAAAAATTGTGCAAAGGCTGAGAAGCATTCAAAATAAAAATTTATCCTGGGTTGTTAGGAAAAAGAGATGAAAGGAAAAATGTGGAAAGATCATGTACAAGGTAGAGATAGGATGATTAATAGACAGCAAAGTTGTTTAATGCAGTTTGTAGGCAAAGAGGACAGACGTATAAGGGCATCTATGGTTGAGCTGTTCATTAACATCCATCCACAGAGTATTGGAGATGTGGGGAGGGAAATGCAGATCAGATGCAAATATAGTCAATATGTAGGGAGGTTGTACCATTATGGAATGGGGTAAGTGAAGTCTGGAATAACTTACTGGAGAAGCAGGTACTGTATTAGTGTGACCTATGCTTTTTTGGTGTGTACAAGGGTAATGGATAGATTGAAGATGAAGTGCAAGAACTTCAGCTGCTGAGTTGGGAAGTGAGGCAGATGAGAGATAAGGCATGGAAAGGGTATGATCTGGAAATTTATACAGAAAGTGGAGCAAGGATGTGGATGCAAACATGATGGGGGGGGGCATACATACTGGTGTACAAAGAGGTGTAAGGGGCCTGCTCAGTGACGCACAGAACAATTGAACAAAGAAGTTAACATGAGTGCTGCAACAGGTGGAATTTTTGTTGGAGTGGATTAGGAATGTTAATACTAAGTACAGGTCCTGGGATTACGAGAGACTATAATGGAGTAGGAATGGAAGTACTCAGTACATGTGCAGGGATTACCATAAATTGCAGTGCAGTAGGAATGGCAGTACTAAATTCAGGTATAGGGATTACCAGAGATTGTAGTAGAGTAGGAATGACAGTACTAAATTCAGGTACAGGAATACTAGATATTGTAGTAGAATAGGAATGGCAGTACTAAATTCAGGTACAGGAATGACCAGAGATTGTGATGTAGAAGGAATGGCAGTACTAAATTCAGTACAGGGATTACCAGAGACTGTAAAGAAGTAGGAATGGAAGTACTAAGTACAGATACAGGAATTACCAGAGATTGCAGTAGAGTAGAAATGGCAGAACTAAATTCAGGTACAGTAGGAATGGTAGTGCTAACTACAGGTGCAGGAATTACCGGAGATTGTGGTGGAGTAAGAATGGCAGTACTAAGTACAGGTATGGGGGTTACCACAGATTGTATTTGAGTAGGAATGGAAGTACTAAATTCAGGTACAAGAATTACTAGAGAAATGTAGTTGAGTAGGAATGGTAGCAGTAAGTACGGGTGTTGGAATTATCAGATATAAGATACACTGTGTATTAATGGGGGTAACATTTTCAAACTTTACAGTCAGGATACTGAAGTACCTTGAATTCTGTAAATTGGGATTAATGCAGCATGAAGTGTGTGTGTATGTGCGGGGGCTTCTGGGGAAGGAATGATAAAGCATAAATTACAGAGGGGGTGTAGTTATGCATGAGGTGAGAGTGAGTAGAAATGCAAAGAGATTTTGCTCCACTGAAATCAGATTTAAATATCAGGTATTTATTCTATATGTACTGTATCAAATATGTTGTGTAATATGTCAGACAAATGAAGAATAAAGCATACGTATGAGAAAATGTCTATGTAAAATGGTATTGCTGAAAAGATGTATTATGTATAAAACAATAAACATTCCAACATTAAAATGTACTTGTTTTTATATGTCACTGACATTAAAAGCACTACAACTGAATTACACCCTTGTTCTCCTTTATGTTGCAGTTTTTAATTTATCCTGTTTGTTTCATGCTGGTGACTGGGTGTGTCCAGATGGACACATCTGTTTTACAGTGGAGTCCCAAAGAGAAAAGCTTCATCTTTGTAAAAGTTTATCAATAAAAGCACATGAAATAAAAAAATGCTATGCACTTTACCAATGTATAACATAAGCAAGAAATAAAGAAATAGCACAAAAGAAAAACATGTAAGTAAATCATAGCAAAATTAATAAAGGTGATAGCAAATCATGCCCAGAGAAAACAAGTGACTGTAGCAAAACCCTCATAAATACATTTGCAAAGTTGCAACGAGTATAAAGTGCAAAGAAATATAGAATGATTTACCCTTAAATCAAGGCATATGGGGGTGTGGTAGGAAAGAAAAGATGGAGGTACTAAGCAGCACCCGAAAATGGAGGGCTGTAATGTGGAAAATCTGTGATGGGTGAAGGAAAGGAGGAATGAAGTGAGTGAATAGATGATGGACAAAAGGGAAGGCAAACTGGCACAGAAAACAAACGTTCTGACACATTAGAGAGCAAGAAAACAAAGTAATCAGTTAGACAAGCTACTTTTGTTTTTCATATGGCAATGATGCATCCCTGTTATAATGGTGGAGTCCCTGAAAAATAGAGGAATTCACACCTAAATGTAAGCAAAAAAAGAGTTCCTTTTGGTGCAGCTCGGGAGGGGGTAGATACCATGCCCTTCATTTGTACAGCATTCATGGGACTCGAAGCAGTTAGCTTCTATATGATTAGCACATTGTGTGCAATCAAATTATAATTTGCAGAGTGACCATATTAACAGCAAAGTTCTTCAGGTCCAACTGTGATATTTGATGGGTTTACTGAACTTGATTAAGAAGCATTTTTTATGTCAGTTACATAGTGTAGTAGAAATATAAGGTATTGTTTTAGTTTGCAATGCCCTGAACACACCACTGAACATTTCTTTTAATGGTTCTCTGTGCAGGTATTAAGTGGTAGACAGTAGCTTATCACAGCAATCTATTATTAAATAACTAGGCATTTGTGCAGTAGAAGTAAGAATGATATTCTACTTTACTCATAAAGATAGTGTGCTGTTACCCACATGGGGTATGCACACTGTGTTTGGTATGCAGACATAACTCTGCCATGATTCATAACTTCAATCACCACAAAGACAGATGTTTACGAGCAGAATATGGGTATAATGGTAATGAGGATGGGCCATTTACAATAAAGCCACACGTCAAACTAAATATATATTACCTAAGTAATAACCAATGATGTCGGTGTGGTATATTAAGATTTACTCACGGTTGGTGTGGTTTAATCATGAGAATGAAACCTGAGTGTTTAAATAAAGCCAACCATGGGTAAATCTTAATATACCACACCACAGAGTCGGTTATTGCTATTATACAATGACATTATTTAAGAAAAAAACTTACTTTTCTTAAATAATGTGTTTTTATAACAGTGCTGTGTTGTCCTTCCACGACTGGTACATATCCTGTTACCCTCTTTTGATGTACTGCACATGCATATGGGAGTTGCATTCCCACAAATACCCAGTACATCAGTGCTTTGGAAAGGAAGCAACAGAGAAAAGAAGGTCTCCGTTGCTCCGTTTTCGTTTTCCTTTTTTTTTTTTTTAAATTAAAAAAAAAATGTGTCGGACAGTTTAGGCATAGGTTTTCCTAGTATTTTCTCCATCTTGTCTCTCTGCTATTTCCGGAGTCTGGATTACAGTTTTTTTTTTTTTTTTTTTTGTTAAAAGAAAATAAAACTTATAGTATGTAGCAATGGAAAAAAATCTGGGTGACTGGACCTTTTTCCATTGGTATATGCTAGGATTTACAACGGACATGCTGAGTGGGCTGATCAATCAGTGTGCTTGTTTTGGAATATTAATGACCAGTCATTGTATAATACTAAAGCCCTACCACAACAAATATACATGGCTCTGTGAAGAAACACAAAACATGACTTTTGTTCCACTGTTATAATGCATGTTCAACATTCAATTGTTTTTAAGTCTTATGGAGTACTGTTTTAGATTGCTGTCAGAGACCACACCCCAAGGTCTATGGAAGTAAAAACTGTATCACAACTGTCAGACAGACTTCACTTGTAAATGCACCAGTGTCAAGTTGTTAATTCGGAAATGAAACAATAAGCAAAGCCTCTGCTATGGATGGCTATTGAGCAACATAGTCAACCATAAGTGGATCAAAACATTTTCATTCCTCTTATTTACTATCCAGTGTTCACTTGTGCAGCATGTTACTGTTATTTTATCATTCTCAGTGAGGCTATCAAAGGCCGTGACAATGATTTCCCTGTGTCTTTCTTCGGCTATAAAACCACACCTGTTGGTCAATTATTGGCGATCAGGAATAGCAGTGCTGATATACAAGCAGTGTATCCCGTGGACACTATGGTCTGCAGGTTTCTGCATTGATAGATGTGATTTTTACTGATTACTGTCATGTTACAGGACAACAAAACACCAGTTACTGGCATATATGTAAATTATGGGATTTTGTTGTACAGTTGGGAGATCTTTAATATTGCCAGACTGTGTGTTGTACAAAGAGCAGCTGTGGAGGGGAGTTTGCATGCAGAAAACATAACTACTTTGTGTGGCAATGTGCTGTTATGCTTAATTTTTGCATGTAGCATTTTTATCCTCTGCATTTCTGTTAAAGTTGCTCGGTCATTTCATTTTGCATGACACATCAACAACGCAGGTAGATCATGACTTTATTCATATACAAAAGAGTGGATAGTTCACATTTTAAGTCTCATAATGTGTGTCTTGTAGAATACTGTCCACTCTTGAGACTTCTTAAATTATGAGTAGTAACATCAGCCATTATTAGTACATATGTGATGTGCTTTGCAAGCTTCAGATATGGGATAACATAACTGTTTCTATACTCTTATATGACTTTTGTCATTTCTGTTGGACTGACACATGGGTTTAACAATTGATGTGAAATGGTATATACCCTTCATAACCCATGGCTGTTATCTACAGCTAATAAATCACGGCTGTTATCTACAGCAAAACAGCAAGCTGTATTGAAAATCACATTCTTTGAAAATATTTCTACATTTTATGAAGTGTGCTGTGTTTGGTTAAGGTGTGACTCTATTCCTGATTTTGACAAAAACATTTTGAGATGCAACATCTAGGTTTACATATATGTTAAATTAACTGTTAAAAACCTGTACTTTGCTTTGTCATAAATATTTAATTATTGATTCATTTAATTAGCTTCATATTTTACTTACAAAACAGTTCTTCAGATTTTCCTTTGGCACTGAAATGTTTGCTATTTATAGAACTGGGCATGTAATTTAGCCCCAAAGGAAATTAGACTTTTGTTTTCTTGGAAAAATAAATGATAATGAGGATAGCAGCTCTTGGATATCTTCATATTTAAAAGCACCAGCATGAAGTCCTCACTAGTTAATCTGAGAAGGTCTGCTAAAGATGGCCGGAGAACTAATCTTGGTACATTATGTGGAATGAAAACAAGGGACAACTTTCCTGTTTTTCAGATAACTGTGCTTTACAATCAGATGCAGGCAAGTATGACTGAAGCAATTTGAGATTTTAAATTCTCTCTTTTTTAATTTAAAGGGTTATTTATTTGTTTATAGTGAATTATAAATATTTCTTTTAAGAGCTTTTTATTTAGATTAGAGTGAAATTAAAAAGATAGTTTTCCTAGAGTCCAAGATTGGTGAGAATATAGGCTATGTAAGATAAAAGGTTTGCCAGAGAAGCATAACAGTCTGGAAGTACTTCACTGGTTTGAAAATGAAAATGACCCTCATTGTTGAACTAAATCTGTATGAGGCATTATATAATGCTGCAAAAATTAAAACCTAAGATCAAAGTACTAGAGCAGGATTCACATACTTGATTATAGTTAAGGAACAGGCAAGGAAAACATTAGGTAAGTCATGTTTTCAACTAAATGCAGGTAACCTGCACAAGGTTTAATTACAAAGTATTTTATATACAACTGTCTGACAGTACAAATAGATATATTTAGTTTATGGTTAATTAATCCATAACACTGATGGTTGCTTTCAAGCTAATTTAATGTTTATATGCTTTTCAATAGCTGACATTAGCTGTTGTGCAGATACATACAAACTAACAACTTCAAATACAAAAAGAACAAAAGAAATACACAGAAGAAACAAAGTTGTGTACTAAGCATGGACAAGAATATGAAAAAAGACATATAATGCAATAATCCAAGCTCATTAGTCTATGCTTTTGTTTGTCATCAGCATCATCATCAGCCCCCTTTATATCATTTTCTACATGGGGTCGGGGAATCATGTTAACTGTCACCATCTCTCTCAATTTAATACCACACTCCTGCCTTCTTCAACACTCATGCCTGATTGCCACAGATCTTTCACGCAATCCATTCACTTCTTTGCTGGACGTCCTCATTTCTTCTTACCTTCTTCCTGCTTGTCTCAAATCTTCTTTACCAGATTGTCTTCAGCTTTTCTGCACATGTCCAAACTGTGTCTATATTATAAGAACGAACACTTCAGATGTATTTTGTCTGAATTAAGTAATCAAAGTGCATTCAGTTCAGTGTGCCTTTTATGGGGAGCAATAACCCCTACAGCTACCATGCAGGGGGGACTCCTTTCATCTCTACTACTTACGTAATAAAATTTGCAATTATTATAAACTGGGGTAAGGAGAAAAGTGCTGTTACAATGATCATATGGAAGGAAGTGTTTTTTGTTGTTGTTAAGAAGTCAGAAAACACCAGGTTGCGCAAATGCCATGTGTTCTCTTGCTTGGCTTCCATGTATAAGTTTTGTATATTTTGTAATATTTGATAATGCTGTTGATAACTATTTATACAGCAAATAGTAGCCCACTCCTCAAAGATGTGCTAAGTTATAAATAAATAACATTTAATTTGATTTTCACGGTGTAATTTCCCACTTTTCCTTCTAGGTAATAGTGTGCACATTTTAAGAGCTCTATGCAAGTTATTGTATATCGATGCCTCAGTATATTAGAGGCATCAACCTTTTCACCAACTACTGACACACCATCTACATAGAAAGTAGACTGCTGCAATTCTACTTGATCAGTTTGCTTTTTTTGAGTGGCCCTTCTTCATAACTGTGTGGGGTTTACTTGATTTGCAAAACTTTTGAAAATGATTACATTTTTTACACTTGTGGCATTGCTGACCAAATGCTAAACATTTCTCTCTTTTAGACTCCTGGCTGGCCCCACAATTACGACAGTTAGCAATAAGGTTGGATGTGGGTTTTGCTGACTCATGCTTGTACTGCACTGAGCATGCACCCTTCTTAGAACTTGCTAGAACACTATGTGGTTTCCCTGACAAAGCAGCAGCGGCTCTGGTTGCCATGTGCTTAGGCCTGCTTCTGTTTGCCACATGTTGCATGCTATCTACATTAACTCTAGAGCTTACAGAAACTATACTCATCACTTGCAAGCACACTTGTGTGCCTTTCTGTAACTTCATGGATTTGACAAATCTCTATAACTTTACTCAACATTAAATCACTGTCACAAAGCAAAATCTTTCTCACTGCACCACTATTAATACCACACACAAGCCTGTCCTTTATCAACTCATCTTTTAGGTCACCAAACCAACATGTTTTAGCCTTGTTTCTCAGATCATTTGTATAAGCTGCAAATGTTTCCCCTGGTTTCTTAGCTCTTGTCTAAAGCAAGTGTCTCTCTAATGTAGCATTTCTCTGGGGGTTACACATCTCTCTGAATTTGTGCTTCAAACACTCAGAATATTCCCTTGATTCAGCCTGTACAATAATATGATAGTTTTTACCTTCTCCTTCATATACTGCTGGTGCATACACAAATGAACACTCCCTTTCTATAGCCTCTAACCCAGCTAGGTTTAGCAAAATGAATGTCCTAGTATATGCATCTTTATCTGAATAAGCTGCTTGTATAAAAATACCATATTCATGCTCAGATATTATGCAGTTCTTGGCAATATTCTGATAAAATACAAGTGGTGAGGGCTTTTGAAATCCATCTATCATATTAACACATGTGGGTGTGAATAAGAGGGAGGAGTAGAGTTGGCGAAGGTGGATGAGTCTAAATACTTGGGATCAATAGTTCAGAGTAATGGTGAGTGTGAAAGAGAGGTGAAGAAGAGAGTACAGGCAGGATGGAGTGGTTGGAGAAGAGTGTCAGGAGTGATTTGTGACAGATGAGTACCAGTAAGAGTGAAAGGGAAGGTCTACAAGAAGGTAGTGAGACCGGCTATGTTGTATGGGTTGGAAACGGTGGCAATGACAAAAATTCAGGAGTCAGAGCTGGAAGTGGCAGAGTTAAAGATTTTAAGATTTGCACTGGGTGTAACAAGGATGGACAGGATTAGGAATCAGTATATTAGAGGGTCAGCTAAGGTTGGACGGTTTGGAGACTTCAGAGATGTGAGATTGCGTTGGTTTGGACATGTGCTGAGGAGGGATGATGGGTATATTGGGAAAAGGAGGATGCTAAGGATGAAGCTGCCAGGTAACAGGAAAAAAGGAAGGCCTAAGATAAGGTTTATGGATGTGGTGAGTGTTGACATGCAGGTGGTTGGTGTGACTGAGCAATATGCAGAGGACAGGAAGAAATGGAAACAGATGATCCGCTGTGGCGACCACTAATGGGAACAGCCAAAAGAGAAGAAGAAGTTAAGAGTTTTGCAAATATGCAGGAACATACACACACACACACACACACACATATATATATATATATATATATATATAGATATATATATATATATATATATATATATATATATATATATATATATATATATATATATACATATACCAGAAATTGATGCTAGTACTTGTACCTATGCCCTTATACTTTTATGCTTCTGAAATTATGCTTTTGGGCTTTTCAAAATTATAGTATTGGGCATATACTCATAGTACTGCAGAATAACTGAACTCTGCAAAATAAGTCTCTCAGGCAGAGTAACACTCTTGAAATCACTGTATTGTAAGAAATCACCCTTTATCAGTGTAAGAAACATTTCAAATAATTGTACTGTATGGATGAACTAGGCAGGAGAAGCTCAGAATAAGAAACATTTTGAAGTAATTGCATTTCATGAGTAAACCGTACACAGCACACTGAAACTTCCCCAAAATGATGGTCCTTCACTAAGTAACTCTTTACAGTGCAAAATACACTCTATAATGGTAGAAGTTTGCGAACTGACACACAGAGCAGAATACATTTTTCAAAATGGGCAGTACTTTGATGGTGCTTCATGAAATAGTTGCACTTTGCACACTAACAGGCACTTCTGAATAAGCGCACAGTAATAAGCACACACAGTAAGCAGTTTTACACACTTTGAGATACTTCGAATAACTTTAGTTATACCCTTCATACAATATGAAGTTGTAGTTATGTCCAAACATATAATCGTCTTGCTTTATTTGTGCTTAATGTTCTCTTTTTGTTCGTATTATATTCATTTTGCTTGTTTAATCTCCTTTTATGCCCATTCTGCTCTTCTTGTGCCCCTTTTACTCTAAACATTTTGCTTTTCACATACCTGTTTTGCTTTAAACATGCTCGTTTTGCAACTCAGAGGTAATTTCTGACCCTTTATAAGGTTTTCTGGCAATCATTTCATCACATAACTTAGTCTTAAACATTTGCTTAATTAATAAACCTTTTGAGCCTTTCTGCTTGCTTAATAATACAGTTTGTGCCCTTGTAATGCTCTGTTTCATCTTATTTATAAAATAAACTCTTTGTGCAATTTTTTATTACCTTTGTTGCTTTTCCTGGCTCATTTTCATGCTTGTTCTTTTAGTTAACTTTCACTGCTGTCTCTGCACCTCATGGCTCTGAATATCAGTTTTTGGCATGCCACTTCTGACACCATATCGCTTGTCTAGTCAGGACACAATAGACAAGACTTCCCGGGTTCTGTTCAAGCAGCTTTTTTTATGTACAAACACATCAGAATTGAGGCTTGACACTTTAACATAGATAAACTTATTTATTCATGACATTTGTTTACCGGGAAGATCCACTGGGCTGACAAGAGCCCATTTTCAGTGGAGGCCTGGGGAGAAAAGCTCCAATAGATTAATACAATAAAGAAAACTACATTACATTCCAGAGGTGGCTACCACAAGGTAGTTACTAAACTTACAAGAGTTACTACAAAAATGAATGATACCAGTGACGAGGTAAGTTAGATAAACTTATAAACAAACTAGCTATTACACTCATACATGTTCACTCTCTGGCTGCACTTTCAAAATGGCACTGAGTATAGCCCTTGCCTGCAATTTATATATACATGTTCAGTCCTTGAAAAGTTTCTTAAAGACACAGCACACACACTCTGTTCTACACTCAACAAGTGCAGATCACATATAATTTAATATGCCTGTCAGGTGTTGTCCAGCTGTACTCACAGGAATGGGTGCACATGTTTCTCTTTGTATAAGTGTACATATGGCAAGTAAAGACTCAAAAAGCTTTGACCAAAATGTTGTCAGGTTGCCTGAGCCTGCATGTATGGCTGCAGCCTTCATCAACCATATCCTATTGGTAATTTATCTTTGTCTTCGTGGGCACGTTGTGAGACTGGTGCTTGCTGTCTTTCAAATCACTTAGGGTAGATCACTTATTCCTAGGGCTGACACACCATCATGTTTGGACATTATATTGTACGGCATGGTACACATGCTGACCATTTTCACAACCTTTTCTGGTGTATAATGTAGTGAAGCTCTGGATGCTGACAAAAGTCTGATTTTGTGCTGACAGCTAAACTGAAGTCTGATTTCATGCTAGCATTAGGTGTTTATTGTTTGAGTTTTTGTTTTGGATTTCACTTTGGCTGGAAGGCATTTTTTTTTTGCTCTAGGATTCATGAATCATGATTTCAGCATGCCATACCCTCCCTTAATGGTGTTCTGAATCCTGGTGTTAAGCCTATTAAATTTACAATCAGTAGTTGTTGATGGACAGCTGAATGGAATTATAAGCCAGGGGTCTAGTGGATAGCTGCAGTTACCTGTTGGTTCATTATCAATGCATCATTACACACTATTATCAATGCATCATCACACACTATTATAATGCACAAAAAATTCATATGCAGGTATAGTAGCCCCACAGGGATGTCACTCTTCTGAAACATTTCCGTTATGGCACATTTATGCCATATACAAACGTCATGTACACTGCCAGGGTATGCTGCAATAAGATTAATGATGCGGCCATCTGCTGAGCAGGCTACCAGAAAACTGAGTGTTACTCACCCCTTTTGGTTGTAGTACAGTTGTGCATCTACACCATTTAGGGTTTTAATTGTTACATCAGTGCAATCAGTTCCTTCAACGACGCAGGGAAAATTGGCTAGGACAAGATACTTCCCATGGCAATCGGCCACTCCTGTGGTGTACTTGGGAAGGGGATGCAGTCATGTACCTTGCTGTACAGGACTATCAGGAACAAACTCAGTATACAGCTAGTGGTTGTATGGGATATTGCCATGTTATCACTCATGTTTCACTGGAATGTGTCAGAGTCCAGTATGCCTAGGCTCAGACAAGCCATTGTTTCTATAGCGACTGAGTTTTCCTTGTATACATCTCTCTCTCTCTCTCTCTCACACACACACACACACACACACACACACACACACACACACACACACACACACACACACACACACACACACACACACACACACAAACTCAGTCTGCACCAACTCTGTATAGCCTATACTAATTAATATCTTGGTCAGAGAGCTGGCTGAACTGCAATCTGGCTCACTTCCATGTTAGTGATCTCTTTAGAATAGGATGCTGCATTATTTGCATGACCCATGTTTATGAGATAGAATCTGCAAAGTTGATACATATAATAATTTCAGCAAGAAAGCATGACCTCTACCGTTTATCTTCCACAATATAATGGAGTGTTCCTGTAAAACCAGTGGTTGCTTTTTATTTTTGTGTGGTGTACATGCTGCATTTTAGAACCAGTCATGTATCAATAGAGGTCCCACTTATACTACACCATTATCTTTATAGTATATACTGCACTTTTGTCTGTTTTGGAATTGCTTGTGCCTATATTGCCTTCAGCATACTACTCTGGATGCAAGTTTCTTTTGGAATCCAACCCACTGAGTTTTAAAACTCTTTTTATAAACAACTCAGACTTAGAAAAATCACTATTTTTTTTTCATTTTTGTGCTGTTTTGTACTTTTATAAACAGTGCATTCACATTTTTTCAAATGTAAAATGCTTAGAAGATTAAAGCATAGATATTCACCTTTGTTTTTTTATCAAGGTTTAAATGAATTTAGGCGTTCATACAGTTTATTGTAAATTTTATGAACTTCAGCAGGAATATAAACAATTGTCAAATCATCTTTTAAGAACCTGATTTTATTTGTAACAAATTAGCTTTTAGAGTACATGAGGCACAATTTGGCATCTGCACATTTTAGTGAAACCACTCACTAAATCAGATGCGATCAAAGAATATTGTCTGATCTCTGAGATAAATTATACTTCTGTCCAAAGTTTTGTGAAGTTTAGGGTGACAGAGTAATTAAAGAGGTTTACTTATTCCTCCAAATTGTTGTAAGGTTGTGTGGTGATGAAAAGAAGGAAGAGGTTTTTGATCAAATAATGTATGATTTTATATTATATTATATAATATTATTATTTTATTAAAAAAAAACACTATTTTAGAAAAATTATCGATGTATCATTTTTTACTGTTTTCTAATCATAACACTGGATGCAAAACTGGATCCTTAGCAAACATTTATTTTTTCTATGAATTTAAAATGTTACATGTTTTTGCATGTTTCATAGGTTTTGTAGATATACATGAAATGGAAAAACTCTAAAAGGTCAAATAGTGATATCAAATTTGAATAAAAGGAGCAAGGAAAAAATCTCTAAAAGGTCAGGCAAATTGGATTGAAAGGAATGAACTGTCAAAATGAAAGCACCTATATCAAACTGAGAAATTATGAAACAGCAGCTGTTATGCATCAAAGGTAGTTTGTTTCCAAAGGAAAGTTAACTAGGTAAGCAGAGTGATCCATTTTTTTATTTTGTGTTGTCTTTTTTTTAGATTCAATTAATTACTGTAGATAATTATCTACAAATGAAAATGCACTTTCTGTATACCGAAACATATTCAAGCAAAAATGTAATTTGTTTCTGAAAAACTTGAAAAATATATTTCCAATGAATTAAGTAATGATGTTGTTACATCTCGTTATAGGGATTCTACTCTGAAGGCACTGAGAAGATTCAAATCCCTGCCTTTTTTCTGCGTGTCTGACTGTATTGTTCAAAACTTTATATTAAAAGTGTTTAAGAATGACAAAAAACACCAACAGCAGTATAACATAAGAAACATTCAAATTTAAAACGTAATATCTTGCTGCAGTAGTAAACACAACATCAGTATGAGATGCGTGTTATGTGTTAAAAACATCTCATGTTAGATCATAAACATTTGATGCATTTACTCACTTTTGCTAAAGTTAATAGTTAAGGAGGTTTGATAATACACAAAAATGAATGCACAAGAAATTAAAGGAGTTATCTTCTTTCTAACTACAGTCATAGGCATCTTTGGAAATGCAATCATTCTTGTGTTTATGATATACATTGCTCTTCAAGAGAAAAAAATGATGCACTCTGAGGTAATACTGTCTAGCCTAGCATGCTCAAACCTTATCCATCTTTTAACGGTAGGACTTCCGCATTCTCTTTACCCATTTGGCATAATATATTTTTACACAGACCTTGACTGTAAATCTGATGTGTATTTAATGAGGGTATCTAGAGTTATGATCATTGGTTTAACCTGCTTGCTCAGTTGTTTTCAGTGTGTAACTCTGGCTTCCTTAAACCCACAGTGGGCAACATTAAAACTCAAGATGCAAAAATATCTAATCCTTTTAATCCTAATTGTCTGTTTAATAAGCTTGGCGTCCAGTATAAATTCAGCCCTATATCCAGTTACAGGAAGGAATGCAACAAATTTAAAATACACTTTTAATCTGGGATACTGCCTTTCAATTTATCCAGATAAGCTTGTATTTGAATTGACTGGTTTTATTTCATTTGCTCGTGATGTAGCATTTGTTGTTCTCATGGCTCTTGCTAGTGCCCACATTCTTCTAATCTTACACAGGCATGGAAAGCAGATGAAAGGAAAGAGGAGTTCAGATCGGAGTCAAGAAGCCGGAGTTGAGCAGCAGGCATCCAAGATGGTGGTAGCTTTTGTTGTAACATATGTGTCACTCTTTGGAATAGAAAATACCATTTGGTTTTATCAGATCTCAGTTTCAAAGCAAGGTGATCCTTCCTATAATGATTCCCGTTATTTCTTATCATTTTGTTTTTCCTCACTTTTTCCAATAATTCTAGCTGCTTATAATCAAAAACTGAGACACAGAATAATATGCTACAAATGCTAAGTTAGAAAATAAATATCTAAAGTATTTTGTTAGGTATTCTCATAGTACCATTGTATGAACCATAACATACTGCACTCCTTCTAATGTTAAACAATTTTGAATATTAAATTAAATTCTTGATGTATTATACAAGTTCTGCATTCCTGATGTTCATGATAGGGCAAATTCTGCAATGCTCTGTAATAAAAAATGAAAATTTTCTGTGCATCTTTCTTTAGCATTCCTTGCATATAAATATGAACAATCACATATTGATATGCATGCACTGTTTGAAATGTTTAAAACATAAGTAAAAAATAATAATAAATTTAAGTTTTAATTTGATTTACTAATTACTGGTTTCAAAAATAGTTTGTTTCATCTTTACTAATCAATATTTAACATGATCATGCAGTTTGCCTGTATGATTTCTTTTTCTGTGTTGGATTGCTTATGGTAAGAGAATAATTATAGACTCTTTGTACAATTACATATGGCAGCAAATAGGCTTTTCAACTTACTTTGCAAGATTTACATGTCTTGATGGTTAACAGCTACTTTACAGCGTGTCGCAATTGTAACAAAAGACAGTAACTCCAAATACTTATTACAAATCATAACATTTATTAGGTATGGCAAGTAAAAGATTACCAGCAGCATTTAATATTATTACAACAACACTTTGTAAACTGGATTACATATGATAAAAATGAAAAATGTTCTAATGAAATAATGGCTCATGAAGTCATTCTAGTAGCAATGATGTTTGTAAAAACAAAACAGAATAATAGAAGATGTGTTAAAAATGGAAGTGTTTTCAATGGAATTTAAATATATAATTTTTGGAGGATCAAAGCTCTATCTATGTACCTCTCAACTGTACATGTTTTCACAGAATGTCCAGATTTTTGCCTCATATTTTTGGTGTATTCCTCCTATAATCTGTTCCTTTCTGGCAAATAGCTGAGGACTGAGGTCATTAAATAATGACAAACATGTTAGTTTAAGATTCCACATCCTTCAGAAAATTCATGCTAATGCAAAACCTATTATTCTATCAACTTTCTAAGTTTTTAAGATCAATATTTAAAATCTGCCCCTATTTGTCCCCCCATCATTTTAGGCTTTGTCCAGATTTTTTGTGACAAAGAGGTTGAGAGGTGTGCCAGTGTACAGGAGTTGTGGCTCCCAACCTAAACTAATCAATTCTGTGATCATTGAATGATCTTGGGAAAACAGAATCTGGCTCTCTTTAGCAAGCTTAACACAAACTAATTTCTCACTTTCTTTCTTTGCCACACATACACACACACACACACACACACACACACACACACACACACACACACACACACACACACACACACACACACACACACACGCACACACGCACACACGCACACACACACACTGACAGAAAAATGGATGGCCACACACACATAAACACAAAGGAACAACTTCCGTAAAGCTTGCGGAATGTAGTGTATTATGTTGTTATCAGCGTGAAAATTGTTGATAACATTGTAATATGGTAATGTATGATAAGAAACTCAATATAGCTCAGCGCATAATGGATTATCACAGTATCAACAGTGCACTATAGAAATAAGTAAAGCAATCTGTAAGTAATAAGAAATGGTTGTCCAGCCATGTTGTACAGTACCAAAGTTACAGAAAGATGGTTATAATTCAAGCATCCTGATTTCTGATAGTTATATAGAAATATATATAACAGAATCTGTACATTAAGATTAAGGACAATCATGGAATGTAATTAACTCTGCTATGATAACCAAAAAAAAAATAAAAAAAATGCAAAACATGCCAACTATCCCAAAGTAAGCTGTATGGCATTTGGAACATAAATATGTAGGAGTAGACACAGAAATGTCTCAGACAACTACGGATATTCCTGTATTTCATTCACTAACTTAAAATACATGCTTCAATGCTGCAAGGCTCTTTGTAATATATATAACTGATATATATATATATATATATATATATATATATATATATATATATATATATATCAATATATAGCTATATAGATATATAGATATAGATATATATTTATAGATATAGATAGATTGACATCACTCTTTACAGGAAACTTGGAGACAACTACAGATATCTCCATAATACATGTATTATTAAAATATATTGGCGTGAACTTACAGAATCAGACTGAATCAATAAATCTTCTAATAAAAAAATTAAAGGCGAAGGGAAATCATGGTCACATCACTATAGTTGACATTTGCTAACAATGGGTTTGGGACTTGTGCGGGGAACACAAGTAACTTACATACCCAAGGAAAGTAGGAAAGAAAAGAAGATGTGGGGTATGGATGTAGAAGAAAAACACAAGAGTGATGTTTGTTACTGGAAAATTTGAGGTAAAGTCAGAGGGGCATGGGCATTTTTTAATTTTTTGGTGGGAATGGGTCCCTTTTTTTTAAGAACAGAAGGAAAGGTAAAAATAGACAATGAGGAGGATAAGGTCATCACTGCAAGTACATGCATAGAACAAATAGCACAACACATGACAGAAAAGGTTGGAAAAAACAATAAGGACAGATAAGTTATATAGACAGCACAGTCCACAATATGAGCAATGGGAATTCTAAAAACAGGGTGGGGATGCATACCAGCCATTGTGAAATGCAGACAAATGTAGCAAAACACATCTACTTATGCACTATTATGTTACAGCATATCACAAACCGTGTGGCTGTCATACCAGGATGTGATGTGTATGACCAATGGTAGATCTATGCCCCAGGTAAATAAAGTAGGATAATAACACACATTCAATTAGTATGCACATATCCAATTAGTTCATCGTCAGTGCACATGTAAGCCAAGCAACATCACAGATGAGCAAATGCAGGTCTAACAATGGCAGAGTACTCCAGCATAGGACAGAACCAAACCTACAACCATGCACATGAAAGGCAAACAACCAAGAACAGTGCCAAGCAGAAGTACTGCAGAAAAGCAACAAACACTGCTTCATATACAAGTAGGCATATATAACCCAAACAAATGTGTAATGAAATATGTATATGTTACATGCATATGCCATGTTAAAAGCAACACACAGTTGTAGATGTGTATGTTATTTATGTCAGTGAATAAATGGAATGTACATGAAATCAGTATTCAAAATTGTAACAGTACAGCATAATAAATCTAGCAGGTTGTGCACATGAATATGAAAAACACTGCACTTGGGAGCATACAAGTATAATAGCCAGCAACTTGTGTGCACATTGCCTGCATTGTGCAATGGGCATACATGTGGCTTAGGTACATGACAATGGTCAGCTGGTTTAACAAAGGCAAACATACCTGCAAGTAATAATAGTGAAATATGATGGTAGGAGGAAAGTGGATAACCTGAGCCCACATTACGGTAAAGCAGGACAAGGTAAGTTGATACAATGCAATTGCATGTGTACAGCACGCAGAGTGCTGTAGAAGCCACACAGACATACATTTAACCAAATGAAAAATGCATATCAAATGGAAAGATAGATTGCTGATCTCCACAGAACTAGAAATGTGTAAAACACACATACACAGTAATGTGCAATCATGTCACATCAACATGCATTGATAAGGAAGTTAAAAATTAAAAAGCACTTACATATATACTGTCATGCAAATGTCGAATAAAAAAAGGCAGGTGTATGTCAACCACCCTGCTCATTAAAGAGCAGATGACACTGCTGTGCTTCAGTCAGAAAAGGGAGACTGTAAATCCCACATGGCATCAGTATTGCCAAACCATGTCACACAACGCCACATCATGCCAGTGGAACATCATGACAACTTTCATTCAAAGAACATGTGGAATCAGCGGTCTGTTTGTTGCACATACCTGATATGGCAAAACAGAAATCTGAGGCATATCACGCTGTTAGTGATGGAGTATGGATAACATATGTTGTCTGTCAGTCACTCTAGTAACATACATGTTTACATGTTACCTCCTGCAGCACTATCTGCAGGTTAACTGTCACAATATATGGAGAGTTGAATCTGTGTGGAAAGTGTAATGAGTTAAAGTGTGTCATGCACGCATTGAAATCAAAGTAAATGTTTCACAACAATAACACATAAGCATGACAGATACATGGTATGCATGCAGAAGACTGTATATACAGTCCAATCAATGAAATGGCAATCACCATGTTGACAGCATAGCACAATTGAAGCACACAGACAATACATTTGGTTCAGAGGGCCCAGGCCAGTGTGGTTCAGACTTCCAAATAAACTCACGAGCTATTGCCCTGAATGAATTCTGCATAGCTTGTGCCATATCCTCAAAGAAGGACCCCATCATATCTTTCAACTGTGTTCAGAACACATAGGTAATGGCTTCTCCTTCCAATAACTGTCTCTATCCTGGTCATGTTGACATTACTTCTTGGGTACAAGTGGGATGGCTTGGGCAGGGGTGGGTTCAGGTTCTCCATCATTGTCATCATCATCATCATCACCATCAGCCTTGGAAGGTTCCGGCAGTGGCTTCTTCATTGTCTTCAGATCAGAGAACATCCATGGGTCCCCTTGCTCTCTAAAGAGTAATTGCAAAACACAACAGAAAATGAAAGCAAATATCTATCATGCAGAACAGTTCTATGGATATCATAGAACAACCCAATATGATTATGATGACAATTTACACAGGACCTGACATGCATCCATTATTGACAGCTTTACCTATGGCTCTATATCATAGTCCTAAAAAGTATGTCAGTATTCTTTTCTGAAAATTCTTTATTCTTAGACCACACATACATACATACATGTCATTAACTTTGTAAGAATGTAGGAATGCTCAGATGAACAGGTTGTATTGTCTGCATTAAATGATTTATATGAGTAGCCACAAAGTGCCATTGTTAAAATGAGAAGAACGCGATCTGACAATATTGTCGAAATCAGGCAAGCCATTTACAAACATCTGAGACAGACAGCATGATACTTGGCTGAACACACATCAATATAATGAGTACAACACTAAAAACAATGTGATATGCTTAATCAAAACAACTGTTGACAAATGAGAATCTAATATATATGTTACTAACAGTATTATATGTGTTAATCTGTATGCATTTTCTACCAAAACAGTTAGCCATTAGTCGCCTGAAAAATCAAAACATTGTAATCATGCTTGCTGATATTGAACTTCTTCTTCTTCTGGCTTTTTCCTGGTTAGGGGTCGCCACAGCGGATCACCTTGTCCATTCATGATTGGCAGTGGAGTTTTACGGTGTCGAGTTGCCAGTCCGGCGCCCAACCTTCCACAGAAGGCACCCACACTCACACCTAGGGCCAATTTAGAGTGTCCAATCCACCTACAGCATGTCTTTGAGATGTGTGAGGAAACCAGAACACCCGGAGGAAACCCACACAACCACAGGGAGGACATGCAGACTCCGCACACAAGGCACCTCAGCTGAGGATCGAACCGGAGAACCTCTTGCTGTGAGGTGGCAATGCTAACCACTGCACCACCGTGGCTGCCCTCTTGCTGATACTGATCTGCTGTAATTAAATGCATGTCAATAAACCTATGTTATAGCTGTGTTTCTACAAAAACACCCAAGGAGTCTGAGGCAGATACAATACCATTGTTAACCTGCAGGGTGTGCTTATATACAAACTGCTGCAATCAAACGGGTACCTGCTGAAGTGCCAGTAAACCTGGACTATAACTGTGTTTTTACAAAACCACCCAAGATTCTATAAAAATAGGTAAGTGATACCCAACAGATCACTCACCAGAAAACACAGCCGGACATACAAAAAATGTTAAACTATGCATCATAAGCACTAATCAAATAATTTAGACTTGCATACAAAACATTCATCTACCAAGATGTGTGACACATACACCAACACAACTGTTATTTAGGTTGTGGAGTGCATTTCAAAAAATGTGTGCTGAAACAATTGCTGAATGATACACACAATATCAACATTGTTGATTTTAATCAGCTGTAAGTATAGCTACCATGTGATGATTTCACTTACCTTACTGATGCATGATGGGTATTCCTGCTCTCTAGTCAATATACATGTTATTGTGAAAAACACAGCCATGTAAACAAGGGAAGATGCATTTCAGTCCATAAAATAGGTAAAATAATCAACATACCTCTCTCCCTCCGCTGATCCTTAGGCCTGTGCATCCACTATGATGCACATGGCTCTGTCCAGCTGTGATGCTCCTCACCTGAAATCAAATAATAGAATGTATGAATAATGGATTCCTCAGATAACACTGGTATACATTTCTCAGCATAGTTTATAGACATTTCTTTCTGAAGAACATTAGATAATCAACGTTTTGCATTTAGGTGTCAACATCATTGAACACAGACTGGAGGACATGATGTTCAAACTGGCAACCATAATCTACATCCAAACTCTAACTTTGAAGACTACCTGCCTACTTAACACATCTTAACTGAAAAAAACATGTTTTTGCATGCAGTGAAAAGACTGTTTCTAAAATGATGCTTGATTTAATCAGTAAAAAACAAGCCATACTTTTATCTGGTTAGACATTCCACATGCCTGTCTAACAATAAAACCCTCATTTCAATAAATGCTTGTTCAGACCAGTTGTATAAAATATTTTCTCTCCCATTCTGGAAAGTTGCAGAATTACAAGCTTGCCAAAAATGTTCCAGTAGGTGGTTGTGAAATGAATAAGTAAGTGTGCATGTTCAGAGATTGACTTAGACTGACATTTTATCCAGAATTAGCCTGTCTGCCTTGCATCACTGAGTTTAGAGATGCACATCCACTCCCTCCATATCCAGAAAATGGAAAAAGATTATAAATAAATAAAGAGTGAATTAATAATGAGTGAATTAATAATGCTATTTTATTCTTTTTCGTCAGAAGAAACATGCCACATAAAGAAAACTATATAACATTTTGAAAATCTCCATTAAATTTTTCATAACTTTCCATCACATCAAAGTAATAACTATTGATTTTAAATAAGAAGAAATATGCATTAAATAATCTGCACTCTATAATAATATTGTTTTCTGAATAAATTAATTTCAAATATTTTTGCACTTCTCTATGAAGGGGTTACAAATGTGACAGTGAAGATTACAAGCAGGAAAGAACAAACTATCCTTTAGTGTACAGTTCTATTAATATGATTTGAATAATGGATGAATGATCTTACACAAAAATAAAATGCTTTCTATTTGGTAGACTGTGTAAATAGATTATTGGTTCAAGTTTTAAACGGAAATCTATACATTATAGAGGAGTTGGACCAGATTCTGTAAAGCTTGTGGAATCCAGCTCGTTATACCAATCACAGCTTAAAACTTGTGGATAACAGTGTAATATAATATATGACAAGAAACTTAGATTACCTCAGTGCACAATGGAGTACTGCAGTTCCAACGGCATACTATAGAAATGAGCAAGTAATCCGTAAGTATAAGAAATAGTTGTCCAGTGATGTCGTACATTACCAATAAATGGAACAATATCACAAATCAAGAATCCTAATAGCTGTTTAGGAAGATAACAAAATCTGTACAATAATTTTACAGTCAGCTATGGAATGTTACTGACACCATTGTGATATCCCCCCCCCAAAAAAAAAATGCCAAGCATCCCAAACTAATCCTCATGGCAGTCATAATAGCAATTTGCAGGAGTATGCACAGAAACATACTAGACAATCACGGATATGTCCGTATGCCATCTGCTAATAATACATGCTCCCAAGCTGCAAGCCTATTTGTAATACATATATATTCATGTCACTCATTACATTAAAATCAGAAACAACCATGGATACTTACATAATACATGTATCATAAAAAATATTGACTAGTATTTATGGATCTCGATGGAATCCGTAAATTACCTAATTAAAACAAATTAAAGGCAAAAAGAACTCACAGCCACTTCACCATAGCTAACAGTTGCTAACAATGGGTTCAGGACCTGTGTGGGGAGCACATGTAATGCACACACCCAAGGAAAGCGAGAGGTAGAATAGAAGATGTGGGGTACGGGTGAAGAAGAGGGGCAAATAAGAGGGATGTTGGAATAGAAACATCTGAGGGAAAGTCAAAGGGGCATGGGCAATAATTTCTTGGTAGGAATAGACACCATTATTTTATTTTTTTAAAGAATGGAAGGAAAGGTAAACACAGGGAGAGAGGAAGTAAAAGTAAGCACAGCAGGTGCACCCACAAAACAAATAGCACAACATAAGACAGACAAAGGTTGGGAAAAAAAAAAACAAAATGGACAAGTTAGTTACACAGACAGTATACTGCACAATGCGGGCAATGGAAAGTTGTCAAAGAGGGTGAGGATGCATACCAGCCATGGTGAAATGCATTAGAAAAAATCTACCTATGCACCATCACATTAGCGCATGTTGCATAATGTGTGGCAGTCATTCCTGGATGTGTATGACCAACGGTAGATGCATGTTCCAGGGTAATAAAGTAGGATCACACCACACATTAGATGACTATACATGTATCCAATTAGTCCATCAGCAGTGCAAGCGTTAGCCAAACTATATCACAGATGAACAAATGCAAGTCAAGCAATGGTAAATATTTACAGAGGACAGAAACAAACCTATGACCATGCATGTGAAAGGCAAACAAGCAAGCACAGTGTCAAACAGAAGTACTGCAGAAGATCAGCGAATGTGATACATGCACAAGTAGGTGTATGCAACCACATGTGTGTATGTTACACAAATATGCCATGTCAAAGGCAACACACAGGTGTACATGTGCATGTATGTGTGTCAGTGGCATAAATGAGTGTACATGAAATCAAGGTCAACACACATACATACACCAATGACATGTAAGAATATGTTAAAAATATAACAGGACAGAATAATGAATATAGCAGTTTGTATACATGGAACATATAGTGGGCAACACAGAAGTAGAATGAGAACAAGGACGGATTGCAAGCATTAGCCAGAGGCTTCCATGCACGTCCTGCATTGTAAAATTCCCATACATTTGGCACATGTTCACCATCTCAAATTAATAACTGGCAATGGACAGTAGTTTTGACAAAGGCAAACATACCTGCAATAAATACTAGGGACATATTAAAGTGGTAGGGAGGTGGCCAATCTGAGGCAACATAATTTTAAAACATGATACAGTAGGTGACACAATGCAAATGCATGTGTAAAGCACACAGGGAGATGTAGAAGACACACAGACATCCATTTAAACTAATGGGAAATGTAAGCCAAATGGACAGATGGACTTCTGATGTGTAAAACAAACATACACAACAATGTGCAATCATGTCACATCAACATGCATATGTAAGCAAGTTAGAAATTTCAATCACATACACATATACTATCATGCAAAAGCCAAATAAATATATATATACATTTTGTGTCTGTGATTTGTTTAAACTGATAGAGCTGCTTTCTGTTTTACCTGCTATACTTTGTTTTCTGTTTTAAGAAATCTGTTTGGCCTGGTGTTTTTTTTTGTATGTGGGAGATAGATGCTTAAGTTATTGAGGCTGCACATTTCACATGATTTTTTAATTGGTTAATTTGTTTCTTGAGTGATACTTAAATACATAAGGAATTTCTGTGTCTTTATCTTTTCTGATAAGACCCAAAGCCTGCAAAAATTACAAGCAACTGTTGATGACTCCCTGCTGGGTGAGGAAAGTAGACCTATATTTTTGTCTGTGTGCTGCTTAAACTGATAGAGCTGCTTTCTGTTTTGCCTGCTTTACTTTGTTTTCTGTTTTAAGAAATTTGATCGGTCTCATGTTTTTTGTGCTATGTGGGAGATAGACACTTAAATTAGCTTGAATTCACATTTCACACTTTTTTCATTGGTTAATTTGTTTCTTGAGTGATACTTAAACACAAGGGAATTTCTTGATCTTTGTCTTTTCTGATAAGACTTAAAGCCTGCAAATCTTACAAGCACTGTTGATGACTCTCTGCTAGTCATTTTCTCCACCCACCATCCCATTCCTTGATCTGCTTTTTAAACTTGGTGATTTTAAGCTGCCCACCCTTACTGTAAATTGAACTTTATAAGTTCCTCCGTTTCTACAGTGTTATTTATATCTTGAATTATTTATTTGTTTTTCTTGTGCTTATTTTGAAAAAGTGCATTTTGCTTCTCATTGTCTGTTCTACTGGTTGACGTGTTGAATTCATTATCTCGATAGCTGTTGGATAAATTAGTGTATTTTTAACTCTAGCAAGCACTTTTCTGAGTTTTTACACCAAGAGGTCAGTGAATTCTTCATCTTGTGGCATTGAGTGGTAGCCTGGTCTGTATAGGTTAGGGAAGCAAACTAGAGATTCTTGCATATAGCTGCTTATTTGCTGGAGGGCTTATTAATCAGCTTATCTTGTTTTAGTGTTCTTATAAATTCTACACAATTGAGTGGTTGTTGGCTCACTTCTACAAAATGAAGTATTTTTATTGAATAATCACACTTCAATAAAGTGTTTAAAGTTCACTGTTGTATCTGTATCTTTAAGTTTATTTGTGGTAGCATTTTGCTCCAGACACTACTTTACTGTTTTTACAGATTAGGGGGAGTGGAATTATTCATCTAGTGGCAGTAGGCATTTCCCTGGTCTATCTCAGTTGTGAAGCACACAAAAGGGCTCCAAATGTAGTCCTTGTATTTGACAGAGGGCTCAGTCAGTTTTCTTTTCCAGTGCTGGTATGAATTTGGCACATTTGCACAGAGCTGCTTTCTGTGCCAGTGCCCTGTACAAATGCAAACATCTGGAAACATTGCTTATTTTCATTACACTGTGAAAGTTTACTGTGCTAGTAACCTTATTATAGCACCCAGGACTATTGCTGCTCAGAGAACATCTGATTTGGCACTGGAAGCATCGCTGGTTAGGTTAGCTGCAGATTACACCATGTAATGCCCTTCCCTCACCCAGTTGCAAACACCCTCCACTCCTATCCTTTCAAGTAAACATTAGGACCTGCAACCATAGATGGGCAATTCCTACTATCTCTGCATCCATCTTAGGGGACATGAGTATCCTGAGGCAATGTAACAATTGCCTAATGTGCACTGACGGTTCTACCTCAGTTAGTCGACATGCCGGAACATCGACATGCAAATCGCGAGCCCCAGAAGATCGACAGTTCAGAAGACTGACGCGACGGGCCCCAGAAGATCGACAGTTCAGAAGACCGACTCGACGGATGAAAGCACCGACGCCGAGGATGCCGACATGGGAAAAGGCTGTGTAATTATGCGGTAGTGACGGACGTTAGGGTGCGAGTAAGGTAAGTGTGGATATTGACAGTCTGTGGGGATAGGGGTGGGTTAAGTGAGTTAGGGTTAGGGAGCGGGTCAGGTAAGTGTGCGGTAGTGATTGTGTTTGGGTTAGGGGCGGGTTAAGTGAGTTAGGGTTAGGGAGTGGGTCAGGTAAGTGTGCGGTAGTGATTGTGTTTGGGTTAGGGGTGGGATAAGTGAGTTAGGGTTAGGGAGTGGGTCAGGTAAGTGTGCGGTAGTGACGGACCTTAGGGTTAGGGTTTGGGTTAGGGTTGTAGGTAGTTGTGTATGTGAGGTTTAGTGTGGGTTTGTAGGGATTTTGGTGTGCTTGTGTTGTGTATGTGGTTTTTGGACAGAGAATGTGTTTTGTTTGTTGATTGTTGTGATTGTGTTGTGTGCAGTGTATGAGGTTTTGTGTTTGTGTACCGTCGGTTATTTCGTTGTCGGGCATGTGGGGTTTCGTGTTTTTGTACTGTCAGTTATGTGGTTTCGGTGATTGCGTTGTTGGTGTTTTGGGGTTTCGTTTATGTCAGGTAGAACCGCACTGATAGCCACTTAATTCTTGAAAAGACAAATACAATATGTGATAGATGTAGTTACACATTGACACTGGAGGTGAGACTCTTGCATGCAAACACAAAAAGCAACAAGCAGGTAGGTCGTCAGTGACTCACACACATTACTCACTGCACCCACAAAGGACCATACACATAGACCCACATATAGAGAGGTGCCCACATGTAACTTGCCCCAACCTCAAAGGCCTCTCAGTAGCAGTCCTCAGAAACTCCACATGTACAAAAACAAGGTAATTATCATCACAATACATAAAGCCACATCGCATTGTGCCCCAGTTACCAAACCCCTAAGGCGAAACACTCCATGACTGAATATTCTGGTCAAAAGAGTCTCCATTGCAAGGCACTGTTGTCCCTCTTACCAGGTTGGATAAAAGGAAGGTTACAGTTAGTTGTTTGTCAGGGGCCAGAGATCACGCAAGCACTCAGGTCACTTACCCCTAAGTACCAGTATGAGTCAGTCATAGTCCATGTGAGCACAGATGACCTAAGACATACCTCCTTGGACTATATGAAGAGAGAGATGATTAAACTCTCAGAATATGTGTCACAGGCAGGTATGAGCCTAGCATTGATCAGTATTCTACCATTTCCAAGGATGATGCCACAATACCAGCAGAAAAAGATTGACTTTCACAATTGGCTTGGCTACTGATGTTATTCCAAAGGGTCCAATACTTGTCAGCCTGGGAGGATATGGTTGATAGGCCACAGTGCTGTGTCAAGGATGGTCTTCACCTGTCACTTCTAGGCTTTTGGATATTGGCCAAAACATTATCTACCCCTGTAGTGCCTTTTTTAGGAATTTCCAGAGACAAACCTTCCAACATAATAAAAGCTACTCATCACAAGCTAAAGGTGTTACTGCTCTATGCCTAGATCCTCAACAAAAAACTGCCCTCCCTAGAAGTTGTCATAATCCTGTACAATGCTGACATTTGTGCATGTACTCAAATAGGTTGAAAGCCATGGAAACCACTCAAGCAGTACGTGGCTATAATGCCTTTCATACATTCTGACAACACTGAACATGAAAGAGTGAAAGGAGGAGGTGTATCTATTTGCAGAAAAGATAGGCACACCTCAAGGCTGGTCAAACAATATGACATGCTTGAGCTACTCCGTGTCCAGCTAACAATGGGAAAAATGCATTACCTTATTCTTGCTAGCTACAGGTCCCCCACTATAAACCAGGAAACCCATACATTATAGACTGCCACCTCTACCATACATGGCTCACACCTGTCCGACATACCAAGATGAAGGGCTAGCACAGATCTTGGTTGTGGTCATGCAGATACTCACACACTGATTTCACCTGAGGACCAATACAAACACACACACAACAGTTACATGGATCAGCCGTGTAACTTAAAACTTATTTTGTCTCATGGCCATTTCTTGCTTTATCTGAATGTCTGCCTGCTTCACTTTCTTACTCATACTCACTAACCTTATGTGCCAGCCTAGGCTTTCTGCCCTGCCACAACACCCTGTGCAAGTGATGATAACTGTACCATATCCCTGTTTTGTATCTTTTGGATTCAGAGAAGCATAAGCTTTTTGTCTGATGCACAGGGTGCATAGCTGACTTAGTGCTTAGTATATCTACAGTTGCAATATTGAAATGGTAATTGTACCTTTGACTTATATTGGTCTTAGAAAGTTAGACAGTTGATAGCATCAAAATTTGTCCAGCTTTATTGTTAATGATCTTGTGAGGGATATGAAGTCTGAAACTGCAATGTGTATCATTACTTTCTAACTTCTCTCTTTAATGATTTTTGAGTACAAATGTATGGTGCTAAACTGAGGTAATGCAGAGACCTTCACTACTTGTGAGAGGTATGACTGTGTGACTCCTTGAATCCTGAGGCCTCCTACTTACTAATGGACTCATATAACTCAAAATGTCTCTGATATCACATGTTTGGGTCATTTCTGTACAAATCTACAACCTTCTACCTGACAACACTACCAAGTGACAACATGCAAGGATATGCCAATCATTTATATTATTACACAATGCACTCCAGGTTCAACACTTACCTTGTAAATCCAGCAGCTGAAATGCTTTTAGTTCAGGGTTGACTCTGTCAGACACTAGCAGTACCCAACCAATAAATGGGGAGGTAAAGGTTGTGAGTAGAAGGAATGTTTTAGGCCCTTAGATGGTGAGTGAGTCTGCTATGCATTGTCTCTTAGCCAATGCTAGGGCATTTTGAGCACACCTCCATCTGCCTTCACCCACAGCAGCTGCTGCTTCCCCCTCTGACTCCTCATCTGCATGTTGCTGTGGTTACCTTGGAAATGGTGGTGGGATGTGTGCTTCTTCCCCTTGTTGATCCTGCTGAAGCTGTTTTCTCAGGTGATGTTGTGTAGCATGGCACATACTGTGAATATTTCAGTACACGTCCATGGATTGTACAGTAGGGCTTCCCCAGATGGATCTAGGCACTGGAACCATGACTTCAGCAGCCCAAGCATATACTCTATGATATTTCTGGTTTGAGCATGTGTCTCATTATGGTGTTCTTCAATAAGTGTGTGTATTCCTGATGGGTGTCATCAGCCACAGTTCCAGTGCATAACCTGCATCCCCCAGTAAATGACCATGTGAGATATCCCCTCTGGTAAACATATGATACAGTTGGGAGTTATGCCAGTCATGGTAACTGCCTGAGTTGCCAACATACACATTCAAGATGATTACCTTGGCATTATGCATGACTTGGCAGTTAATTGAGTGGAATCCCTTTCTATTAATATGAAACATTCAATGTTTAGCAGGCAGTGCCTTAATTAATACATGTGTGCAATCTATGGTACCCAGTACTTCAGGATAGTGTGCTACAGGGTAGAACTCCTGCATATTTCTGGCCCTATTCTCAGGAGTACAGGGAAAATATATGTGGTTACAAGCAACTTGGAGCACAGCATTCAAGAATTAATAGAGGAACTTGGATGTTGATGCCTGTGACACCCTCAGCGTGTCTCCTGTTGGTTTCTGATAGGTACCTGTAGCTAAGATTCTAAGTGCTACTATACCTTTGTCTCCACTGTGATGGGATCCCCTTAGTTTGCCTTGACTCTGAGTTGAGGATGGCAGAGGTTGCAGAGTTCCTGTAGTGTGTCCCTATCCACCCTGTAGCGCTCTACAATTACCAGGTCATGTAGATTGTGATAAGTTAACCAGGGTCTGAAAAGTCTTCTCCTTTTTGGCCTTGGTCTATTAGCAGCAGCAGCATAGATTTCAGCCTGTTGCACATACACAGAAATTAAAGCAACAGCAGCCACTAACATTGTTTCTGTGTAGAGTGCTTTCCGTGACTGTAGTCTAATAGGTTTTGGAATTCTCAGGGAAAAACCAGCACTGAGTCTACATGGTTCATTTATAGCTTGCTGAATAGCTCTTCCCTCCTGGATTGGTTGATTAGCATACAGTTCAGCTGCTTATGCTGTAAGTTGCATGTCACAGTGTTTACCTTGTTTGCATGGCTGTGGGCAGCTCCACACACTGTGTAGAGACACTTACTGAATCCAAACCACCCTCTACTGTGTGCGTATCGTGGCACGATGTACTACTGTGTGCGTATCGTGGCACGATGTACTACTGTGTGCGTATCGTGGCACAATGTACTACTGTGTGCGTATTGTGGTACGATGTACTACTGTGTGCGTATCGTGGCACGATGTACTACTGTGTGCATATCGTGGCACGACATACTACTGTGCGCGTATCATGGCACGATGTACTACTGTGTGCGTATCGTGGCACGATGCACTACTGTGTGCGTATCGTGGCATGATGCACTACTGTGTGCGTATCATGGCACGATGCACTACTGTGTGCGTATCATGGCACGATGCACTACTGTGTGCGTATCGTGGCATGATGCACTACTGTGTGTGTATCATGGCACGATGTACTACTGTGTGCGTATCATGGCACGATGCACAGACTATGAAAATGGGCTGTGTACACTTTATTGAATCTGGCAGATTGTGATGCAACTGGCTTTGATCTCCTAAGTTTATGTTTGGATTTGGAATGGTCTTTGATAGCTTGCATTCTTAAAAAAGAGCAAGTATTTGGAAGTGCTATTTGCTTTTGGTTTTGATTTTGTCTTTATATTTGTGAGATTTTAGTGTAGCTCTTACTGCTAAGTTTTTAATTATTATTTTGCACTTACTTGTGCATTTTTGGTTCCACTATGAAAGGTCAAAACAACATGTTCTTGAACTACTCCTAGGTCGCAAATGAAAAGGGTCTCTGCACCAGTCCAACTCCCAGTTAATAAAAAATAACTAAATAAATAAAATATAATACTAAAAATAAATGCCTGAAATACCAGAAGAGTGAAAACGCACAAGCATTTCTTGCAAGGAGTAAGCGCCCCACTCTTCTCAAACTTACATTTACCAGCTATATAACTGCACAAATATTAAGAAGGGAGAAATCCCACAAGACAAAGGAATCACTGGTGGCTCATACACAGAAACTACACCCTCATTGACTTCCTATGAAAAACAGTCATAGGTGTTTTGATCTTTGGCATACTTTGATGGATGCAGGTGACACACAGGGAAAGTAAACTCAGTGACCCATAGATATAACAAGCAATTATTACAATGGAGATTTAATGGATTTCTTCAAACGATAAATGTGACTTTACATTTGCATTAGATACATTTTAATGATTTATGTTTGTTTGTTTATTTATTTGGAGTTTTAAGCTTTGTTAAGGTTGCAGTACTTGGCATAGGTGAGATCTGTATTAGCTTTTTTATTGACTTACTGATCCTTTACTTTTACATGGGGTTCCTATTAAGAGAGCGAAGATTCCTTTAGGCGAATACGAAGATGTCAACCCGTGTTGCGCAAAGTATGTAAGCCATGAAAGTTCAAAACCCCAAAGTTCGAAATGTTGATTTGTTTTGGTTGGCCCATCTGCGGTATAGCTCCGTAAGATAAGTGTGCGATAGATAGGAATTTAATGTTAGGATTTGGGTTAAGGTAAGTGCATAGATAGGTAATGTATGTAAGAGTTAGTGTAGTGTTAGAAGTAGGTGTTTTTTAAATGTATGTATGTGTTTTATTTATTTTGTTTGGGTGTATGTGTGTTGGGGAAGTGTGCGGTAGTTACGGACCTTAGGGTTAGTGAGGGGTTAAGGACAGTGCATAGTTAGTTGTGTATGTGGGGTTTAGTATAGTGTTGGAAGTAGGGTTTTTTTAAGTGTATGTATGTGTTTTATTTATTTTGTTTGGGTGTATGTGTGTAGGGGAAGTGTGCAGTAGTTACAGACCTTAGGGTTAGGGAGGGGTTAAGGATAGTGCATAGTTAGTTGTGTATGTGGGGTTTAGTATAGTGTTGGAGGTAGGGTTTTTTTTTAAATGTATGTATGTGTTTTATTTATTTTGTTTGGGTGTATGTTTGTAGGGGAAGTGTGTGGTAGTTATGGACCTTAGGGTTGGGGGGTTAAGGATAGTGCATAGTTAGGTAGGTAGTATGTAGTGGGTGGTGGAGTTGGCCAACTATTGCAGGTCAATATATATTTTTTTTTTGTGATTTAGTGCATTTGGGATTTTCGCAGTTCGCGGTAAGGGGGTCAACGTTTAGGCATTTGTGCTAAGGGATTTTTGCTTTCATAATATAGACCCTTTACATGTATCTACATTGCTGTAGGGATAAGCATAGGTGTAGGTATGCACTGTGGTTAATGATTTTGTCTGTTTATTGTTAGTGTGTATTGATGTGATTTATTTGTGTATGTGTTGAATTTGTTGTATTTGTGGATGTTTCTTTTGAGCTGCTTTCTATGTGCATGTTTGCATTTATGGGTATTACGTATGTCATAGATTTTACAGCTTTTGTGGTGTGGTTACACTTTTCCTGTAATGCTGCCTGTACATTTGCACATGTGGCATGTTTTATGCTTTTTATGTTATAGTTAGACTTGTGTGGGAGTAATTATTTTATTTATGCTTGTGGAACTTTTTTATTTAGATCATTAATTTGTATTGCAATGCATTCGGTTAATGGGTCATTTCATTAGGTATACACATTTCTTTAAGTAGTGTTATTGGTATTTCGTTGTTCATATTAGTGTAGTTTTTTTTTCTTGCTAGCTCATGAAATGCTCAAAAATAGACAAAGAAACAAATTTCAATGAAGTGCACATAAAGTGTACACTTTGTGGTAACGTTTTTGAATTCAGAAACACCTCCGCTGCAGTGCTTTGAACAAAAACATACAGTGCCATGGTGGGCTAGCTCCACAGCTGTGCTGCATCATAATAATGCAGTTAAGGGGAGAGGCATAAGCTAATTAGCCATGTGCAAGCTCCACAGCTGTGCTACATCATAATGATGCAGTTAAAGGGAGAGGCATATGCTAATTAGCCATGTGCTATCCCCATGTTACTGCCCGCAGTAAGAAATTTAATCAGCCGAGTGATTTACAGAATTGCTCAGCTGTTTAGATCAGCATGGCTGCTCCTGGCCATACCTCTCATCTTCTTAGCACAAGATATCTGGACATAGCCTAAAATAATGGAGAGATAAATTTTAAATATTGCTCCTATAAACTTAGAAAGTTGATAGAATAACAGGATTTGTGTTAGCACGCATTTCCTGTAGAATGTAAAGTCTGAAACTAATTTTTTAGTGACTTTAATCCACAGTTATTTGCCAGAAAACCACTAGTTTTAAGAGGAAAAGGCCAAAAATAAGAGGCAATAATCTGGACATTCTGCAAAAATCTGGACAGTTGAGAGGTATGCTCCTAGCTACTAGCATTAATCAACATAGCTAAAAGGCTGTGTGCATTAATCATACGAGAGGTAAGTCCTAGGAAGTTTAGCGCTAAGATAGTGTTAGGATGTGTAAGTGTGTATATGAGAGTCTGCGTGTGTGAGTGCATGTGTGTGCCTGCCTGTGACGTAGCAGTAGGGGGATGAGTAAGGGTACATGTCAGGTGTGTGTATTGCTAAATGGGTGAGTGCATCGATAAGTGTTATTGGGTGGGGAGGGGGTTGTGTGTGTGAGTGTGTGTGTGTTTGTGTGTGTGTGTGTGTAGAAAGGTATCTGGGGGTGTATGTGCTAACATGATGCAGTCACCATTATTAACTATCACAGGAAAGCTACATATTAAGAAGAGAATCCCAAAGTAAGGAATGCACTGTCTGGGGCTGCACCAGTCCAACTCCCAGTTAATAAAAAATAACTAAATAAATAAAATATAATACTAAAAATAAATGCCTGAAATACCAGAAGAGTGAAAACGCACAAGCATTTCTTGCAAGGAGTAAGCGCCCCACTCTTCTCAAACTTACATTTACCAGCTATATAACTGCACAAATATTAAGAAGGGAGAAATCCCACAAGACAAAGGAATCACTGGTGGCTCATACACAGAAACTACACCCTCATTGACTTCCTATGAAAAACAGTCATAGGTGTTTTGATCTTTGGCATACTTTGATGGATGCAGGTGACACACAGGGAAAGTAAACTCAGTGACCCATAGATATAACAAGCAATTATTACAATGGAGATTTAATGGATTTCTTCAAACGATAAATGTGACTTTACATTTGCATTAGATACATTTTAATGATTTATGTTTGTTTGTTTATTTATTTGGAGTTTTAAGCTTTGTTAAGGTTGCAGTACTTGGCATAGGTGAGATCTGTATTAGCTTTTTTATTGACTTACTGATCCTTTACTTTTACATGGGGTTCCTATTAAGAGAGCGAAGATTCCTTTAGGCGAATACGAAGATGTCAACCCGTGTTGCGAAAGTATGTAAGCCATGAAAGTTCAAAACCCCAAAGTTCAAATGTTGATTTGTTTTGGTTGGCCCATCTGAGGTATAGCTCCGTGAAGATAAGTGCGATAGATAGGAATTTAATGTTAGGATTTGGGTTAAGGTAAGTGCATAGATAGGTAATATATGTAAGAGTTAGTGTAGTGTTAGAAGTAGGTGTTTTTTAAATGTATGTATCTGTTTTATTTATTTTGTTTGGGTGTATGTGTGTCGGGGAAGTGTGCGGTAGTTACAGACCTTAGGGTTAGTGAGGGGTTAAGGAGAGTGCATAGTTAGTTGTGTATGTGAGGTTTAGTATAGTGTTGGAGGTAGGGTTTTTAAGTGTATGTATGTGTTTTATTTATTTTGTTTGGGTGTATGTGTCTAGGGAAGTGTGCAGTAGTTGCGGACCTTAGGGTTAGGGAGGGGTTAAGGATAGTGCATAGTTAGTTGTGTATGTGGGGTTTAGTATAGTGTTGGAGGTAGGGTTTTTTTTTAAATGTATGTATGTGTTTTATTTATTTTGTTTGGGTGTATGTTTGTAGGGGAAGTGTGTGGTAGTTATGGACCTTAGGGTTGGGGGGTTAAGGATAGTGCATAGTTAGGTAGGTACTATGTAGTGGGTGGTGGAGTTGGCCAACTATTGCAGGTCAATATATATATTTTTTTTGTGATTTAGTGCATTTGGGATTTTCGCAGTTCGCGGTAAGGGGGTCAACGTTTAGGCATTTGTGCTAAGGGATTTTCGCTTTCATAATATAGACCCTTTACATGTATCTACATTGCTGTAGGGATAAGCATAGGTGTAGGTATGCACTGTGGTTAATGATTTTGTCTGTTTATTGTTAGTGTGTATTGATGTGATTTATTTGTGTATGTGTTGAATTTGTTGTATTTGTGGATGTTTCTTTTGAGCTGCTTTCTATGTGCATGTTTGCATTTATGGGTATTATTATGTCATAGATTTTACAGCTTTTGTGGTGTGGTTACACTTTTCCTGTAATGCTGCCTGTACATTTGCACATGTGGCATGTTTTATGCTTTTTATGTTATAGTTAGACTTGTGTGGGAGTAATTATTTTATTTATGCTTGTGGAACTTTTTTATTTAGATCATTAATTTGTATTGCAATGCATTCGGTTAATGGGTCATTTCATTAGGTATACACATTTCTTTAAGTAGTGTTATTGGTATTTCGTTGTTCATATTAGTGTAGTTTTTTTTTCTTGCTAGCTCATGAAATGCTCAAAAATAGACAAAGAAACAAATTTCAATGAAGTGCACATAAAGTGTACACTTTGTGGTAACGTTTTTGAATTCAGAAACACCTCCGCTGCAGTGCTTTGAACAAAAACATACAGTGCCATGGTGGGCTAGCTCCACAGCTGTGCTGCATCATAATAATGCAGTTAAGGGGAGAGGCATAAGCTAATTAGCCATGTGCAAGCTCCACAGCTGTGCTACATCATAATGATGCAGTTAAAGGGAGAGGCATATGCTAATTAGCCATGTGCTATCCCCATGTTACTGCCCGCAGTAAGAAATTTAATCAGCCGAGTGATTTACAGAATTGCTCAGCTGTTTAGATCAGCATGGCTGCTCCTGGCCATACCTCTCATCTTCTTAGCACAAGATATCTGGACATAGCCTAAAATAATGGAGAGATAAATTTTAAATATTGCTCCTATAAACTTAGAAAGTTGATAGAATAACAGGATTTGTGTTAGCACGCATTTCCTGTAGAATGTAAAGTCTGAAACTAATTTTTTAGTGACTTTAATCCACAGTTATTTGCCAGAAAACCACTAGTTTTAAGAGGAAAAGGCCAAAAATAAGAGGCAATAATCTGGACATTCTGCAAAAATCTGGACAGTTGAGAGGTATGCTCCTAGCTACTAGCATTAATCAACATAGCTAAAAGGCTGTGTGCATTAATCATACGAGAGGTAAGTCCTAGGAAGTTTAGCGCTAAGATAGTGTTAGGATGTGTAAGTGTGTATATGAGAGTCTGCGTGTGTGAGTGCATGTGTGTGCCTGCCTGTGACGTAGCAGTAGGGGGATGAGTAAGGGTACATGTCAGGTGTGTGTATTGCTAAATGGGTGAGTGCATCGATAAGTGTTATTGGGTGGGGAGGGGGTTGTGTGTGTGAGTGTGTGTGTGTGTGTGTGTGTGTGTGTGTGTGTAGAAAGGTATCTGGGGGTGTATGTGCTAACATGATGCAGTCACCATTATTAACTATCACAGGAAAGTGCTGATTTGCACTCACAGTAGTTAAAGGAGATTCACTGACATGCAAATTAGCTGATAATGTGGGCTTTCCTGTTTACAGCAAATGTGTCTCTGAATTGCAAAATACCACATAGCAAAAGCAGTGCCTTTGCACATACCTCTCAAGTGCACCTCATTACAAGGAACGTTCCTCATTTTGGGTCTTACAAAGTCCATGTTCCTCATCATTTCACATTGAAAGAGTATGTCGCACATTCAATGTTAGGATTTTTATTTGACTGATGTCCTGAATCTTAGAGAATGGGCTTACTGTACATCAGTACCCTGACTGGAGAACAAGTGCACTACAGCAGGGTATTAATGTACAAGTAATGGGCAAACTGTACATCAGTACCCTGATTGGAGAACAAGAGTTCTTCAGCAGGGTATTAATGTACAAGTAATGGGCAAACTGTACATCAGTACCCTGATTGGAGAACAAGAGTTCTTCAGCAGGGTATTAATGTACAAGTAATGGGCAAACTGTACATCAGTACCCTGATTGGAGAACAAGAGTTCTTCAGCAGGGTATTAATGTACAAGTAACGCCCGCTGAAAAAGATGTCCTCTACTTCATGGCAGCATAACAAGCTGACGTGGAGCTCGGACTGAGAAAATGGAAAGGCTGCCATTATTTTACACTCACTAAGCAGTGCTTCTGCTGTTTAGAGAGTGTAAAATAAAATAAAAGTGAGAAAAAACTGTGTACGTGTTTGTGCGTGAAAGTGTATGCGTGTGTGAGTGTGAGAGAGATCAGTTGAGCTACTATTTTATGCTCGCTAAGCAGTGCTTTTGCTGTATACTGAGTGTGAAATAAAATAAAAGTAAAATTAAAAAAGTATGTGTATGTGTTAGTGTGTGAAAGTGTATGCCTGTATGGTGTGAAAGAGAGTTTGGTTAAATTACTATGTTACATTAGCTAAGCAGAATTTCTGCTGTTTAGCAAGAGTAAAATAAAAAGTGTGTGTGTGAAAGACAGAGAAAGAGAGAGAGAGAGACAGTGTATGCATGTAAGACAGAGAGAGACAGATGATCGTGTGTATGTCTGTCTATGTTGCTATCTGTGTGTGTGAGTAAATGGTGAATGAAAACAGAAGAGTGAGTGAGAGAGACAGTGTATGCGTGTAAGACAGAGACAGAGAGATGATCGTGTGTATGTCTGTCTATGTTGCTATCTGTGTGTGTGAGTGAATGGTGAATGAAAACAGAAGAGCGAGTGTGTCTGTGTGTGTGTGTGTGTGTGTGTGTGTGTGTGTGTGTGTGTGTGTGTGTGTGTGTGTGTGTTTGTGTGTGTGTCTGTGTGTGAGAGAGTGAGAGAGAATGCTAGAGTGATCTTGTGTAACTAAATGCATCTATAAAGCAGAGGAGACTGTGTGTGTGTGTGTGTGTGTGTGTGTGTGTGTGTGTGTGTGTGTGTGTGTGTGTGAGAGAGAGACAGAGTGAGAGAAAAAGCTAGAGTGATCTTGTGTAACTGAATGCATGTATAAAAGCAGAGGAGACTGTGTGTGAGTGTGTGTGTGTGTGTGTGTGTGTGTGTGTGTGTGTGTGTGTGTGTGTGTGTGTGTGTGTGTGTGTGTGTAAGCAGAAGAGACTGTGCATGTGTGTATGGGAGAGAGAACGGACTCTGTGTAAAATTGCTGTGTTTTACTTGCTTATTATTTTTTTAAGCACTTTATTACTTTTTATACATGTTGGATGTAAAATGTGTCCTCCAACACCATTAACATATACAACAGCAAGTTAGAAACATCAGGCGGAGGAACTACTTTACAATAAAAATATATAAAAATAATATAGTACTCAAAAAGCAAATAATGCACAACAGTTTTACACAGAGCCCATTCTCCAAGTGCAATAATGTCTTCCAGGGTGTATGTTAATGTGTAATTAACACCCTTCCAGGGATGTAGAGGCCCTGCGCCTGCGATGTCAGGCATCATAACACCCCTGGGTGGGCATTAATTATGCATTAACACACACCCTGTCAGGTATTTGCTTGCATATTAATTCATAAAAAGGACCATTACTAAATATGAAGTAACACATTTAACCATCCTATGAGCTTCCTGGTTGAAGTAAGCTGTTAGTAAGTGTTTCACATTTTGCCCATTTGCTCCACATTACGAGAGCCTTTAATGTGACTTTTGGGGCTCTTTATAACTCTTTGGAATGGTTTTCTATTTTATATTATTATTTCACTGTATTATTATTTATTTATTTATGAATGCCAAATTGCTTTATTTAATGTGTTTTACAGTTTGATTCTTACTGTATATGGTTTACTACTTTTGTATTATTATTTTACTGTATTATTATTATTTATTTATTTATGAATGCCACATTGCTTTATTTAATGTGTTTTACAGTTTGATTCTTACTGTATATGGTTTACTACTTTTGTATTATTATTTTACTGTATTATTATTTATTTATTTATTTATGAATACCAAATTGCTTCATTTAATGTGTTTTACAGTTTGATTCTTACTGTATATGGTTTACTACTTTTGTATTATTATTTTACTGTATTATTATTTATTTATGATTGCCAAATTGCTTTATTTAATGTGTTTTACAGTTTGATTCTTACTGTATATGGTTTACTACTTTTGTATTATTATTTTACTGTATTATTATTTATTTATTTATGAATGCCAAATTGCTTTATTTAATGTGTTTTACAGTTTGATTCTTACTGTATATGGTTTACTACTTTTGTATTATTATTTTACTGTATTATTATTTATTTGTTTATGAATGCCAAATTGCTTCATTTAATGTGTTTTACAGTTTGATTCTTACTGTATATGGTTTACTACTTTTATATTATTATTTTATTGTATTATTATTTATTTATTTATTTATGAATGCCAAATTGCTTCATTTAATGTGTTTTACAGTTTGATTCTTACTGTATATGGTTTACTACTTTTGTATTATTATTTTACTGTATTATTATTTATTTATTTATGATTGCCAAATTGCTTCATTTAATGTGTTTTACAGTTTGATTCTTACTGTATTTGGTTTACTACTTTTGTATTATTATTTTACTGTATTATTATTTATTTATGATTGCCAAATTGCTTTATTTAATGTGTTTTACAGTTTGATTTTTACTGTATATGGTTTACTACTTTTGTATTATTATTTTACTGTATTATTATTTATTTATGAATGCCAAATTGCTTCATTTAATGTGTTTTACAGTTTGATTCTTACTGTATATGGTTTACTACTTTTATATTATTATTTTACTGTAATATTATTTATTTATTTATTTATTTATGAATGCCAAATTGCTTTATTTAATGTGTTTTACAGTTTGATTCTTACTGTATATGGTTTACTACTTTTGTATTATTATTTTACTGTATTATTATTTATTTATTTATGAATGCCAAATTGCTTTATTTAATGTATTTTACAGTTTGGTTCTTACTGTATATGGTTTACTACTTTTGTATTATTATTTTACTGTATTATTATTTATTTATTTATGATTGCCAAATTGCTTCATTTAATGTGTTTTACAGTTTGATTCTTACTGTATATGGTTTACTACTTTTGTATTATTATTTTACTGTATTATTATTTATTTATTTATGATTGCCAAATTGCTTCATTTAATGTGTTTTACAGTTTGATTCTTACTGTATATGGTTTACTACTTTTGTATTATTATTTTACTGTATTATTATTTATTTATTTATGATTGCCAAATTGCTTTATTTAATGTGTTTTACAGATTGATTCTTACTGTATATGGTTTACTACTTTTGTATTATTATTTTACTGTATTATTATTTATTTATGAATGCCAAATTGCTTCATTTAATGTGTTTTACAGTTTGATTCTTACTGTATATGGTTTACTACTTTTGTATTATTATTTTACTGTATTATTATTTATTTATTTATGAATGCCAAATTGCTTCATTTAATGTGTTTTACAGTTTGATTCTTACTGTATATGGTTTACTACTTTTATATTATTATTTTACTGTATTATTATTTATTTATTTATTTATGAATGCCAAATTGCTTTATTTAATGTGTTTTACAGTTTGATTCTTACTGTATATGGTTTACTACTTTTGTATTATTATTTTACTGTATTATTATTTATTTATTTATGAATGCCAAATTGCTTTATTTAATGTGTTTCACAGTTTGATTCTTACTGCATATGGTTTACTACTTTTATATTATTATTTTACTGTATTATTATTTATTTATTTATTTATGAATGCCAAATTGCTTTATTTAATGTGTTTTACAGTTTGATTCCTATATGGTTTACTGCTTGATTACTATTATTTTTCTGTGCTTGTTTATGAATGTTGGATCACTTTATGTAATACCCTTTTTACAGGTGGATACTTAATTTATTTTCTATTATTTTCTTATTTTCCATTTGTTTTGTAGGATTACCAGATATCACTGGATTGCGTTTACTTTTACATGTTATTTTTTGATAGACTTTTTGTGATGTCTCCAGTTCTTATTTTTATTTAGTGCTAGATGGTTCATTTTTTTACTCTCCCTTCCATTTTTTTTTTTAATTTTCTTCTGTTTTTAGCTGTTTAGTGCATTTTTTATCCATATTTTTCACAACCATTTGATGGTTTTGCTTATTTTATTACTTCATTTCTTTTCTTCTTTTCTTCCTAAGGTTTATGTTTTAATTTGTTGTACAACATGAATGTTGTAAGCTTCCACTATGACTCCGAGTTACAACTCAGAGAGGAACTAGCTTGCTGAGCACATCTTTTGGAGAAAGCAACCAAATGACTGAATTACATGTAAGCATTTTGCAGGAAACAAGCCCCCACACCTCTGTCTTATATATATATATATATATATATATATATATATATATATATATATATATATATACCAACATCATGGTCACATAAACACAAATAAGTAAGACATTTTAAAATGTCCAGGGAGGTCCAGTGACCTCCCTGGACTAAAGCCACAGCAACCTGTTTTGTATGTCTCAGTGTTTTTGATCTTTTCAAAAGCATATTTTTGTTATTAGTAGTCCTATACTTGGTTAGATGTGTTAGACTACCACCTGACTCTGCCAGCAGCCCAAACCTCCTCCCCCCGACTATTCTTCTACCCTTTACCATAGTCCATCTTCGCGTTTCAGTGACCCTTTCCTTGTCTATCTGAGAGTCCTATCTACCCTCTACCTACCTCCCCTTCACTACCTCCATCCCTACTAGCTTCCCCTATTTTCTCTCCCTGAATTTCCTTTCTTCTTTCCTTGCTCTCTCCTCCTTACATTTTTTCCCTTAGCCCCTGTATACCCTTACTCTGGTTCCCTTCTCCTGCCTCTTGCACTGGGCTTCCACCTTACTGATTGTCTCTCTCCCACTGCTCTCACCTTACTTGTGTCTGCCCCGCTCCGCTCCCCTCCCTACCCCCAATTCCCACCCACCCCCAGGGGTCCTTAACTTATTACACATTGGACACTCCTTCTATCACTCTCCACCAATCATCTTCCTCTACATATCTAAACCTCTCCCCTTGTATATTTTACCTCTTTAGTTTCTCCAACCTCATCTGGCTCCACCCAGCTCCACATTCTATCTTTAGTTCAAACTCACTTTATCTGTTATCCCCCATTTAACAACATCACTTTACTTCTCCATATCTACATTCACCCTTACTCGGTACTCCTACTAAATAGTACCTACCTGTCTACTACAACCTCTGCCTATCTTCTATTTGCTTTATCTGTTCTCCTTTTCAATCTACACCTTTCTCTGTAGGTTGGCACATTACTACTTGTCCTTTAAACTTCTTTACTATCACTGACTATATTCACTTGATACTTACTACCATGTCACCTATACTCAAAGCCACTTTCAAACTTATCCTTCTCTTTTCTGCTACTATAGCCTTACTATCCATACCTTATTACATGACCTTCTTTGAAAACAGTATTTTACATGAACATAACCTTCACCTCCAACAAACTTTACCTACCTCTTGTATCAACTTCCTCAATCATAGTAATATAACTTGTTCCTCTAACTTTTTACTACCAAAATATCACAGAACATATCATATGTCATACTACTTAAACAAAAAGTATCTTTATAGCACACCAAAGATCCTTAAATGCTAATTGTACCCCCAGTGCAACCTCCTCCTACATGGAGATATTCATCCTAACCCTGGCCCTAATACTAACTGTAACTTAAATCTAAACAATACTTTTTTACCAATACCACCATCATATACTAAAGCAGCCAACTCCCTTCAAATAGCTCACCTAAATATTAGAAGTTTAAATAACAAAACTCACCACCTACATGCACTCCTAGACTTACATTCATTTGATATACTATGTCTCACTGAAACTTGGCTAAAACCCTCTACTCAAGACCAGGAAATCACCCCTCCTGGCTATAATATACTTAAATGTGACCGCATAAAAAAGAAAGGTGGAGGTATAGCCATTATCTATAAAGCTAATCTTAAAGTGACCCTCTATAATGAACTTCCATCACTAGACTCCAGAGCCGAAATATTATCTATCAAACTTCAAATTAACAATAATAAATCAATCTTTCTAATTTGTTTGTACCTTCCCCCTGGAAATAATACTCATATTCTTGAAAACTTACTTAGCTCACTTTCTAACCAGCTACCCCAAGAAACCATAATACTTGGTGACTTCAACATTGACTGGTTAACCTGTTCATCCCAGCACCCTACTAACCACATAAACCTCTATGGGTTCTCTCAATTAATAACCACTCCAACTAGAATCCACAAACCTAATAAAAAAGAAACAACTCTAGATTGGATCCTTATTAATAACCATCCTGACATCTACACTCCAGGAACTCTTCCTGATAATATTAGTGACCATATGCTCACATATGTTGTTAGACAAAAATTGCATATCCCAACTACACATAAACTCAAGACATCCCGCTCAAAAAAATTCTTCAATCCTGAAAAGTTCCTGGCTGAATTAAAAGCATGTGACTGGTCTCCACTGACTCACCTTGAACTTAATGAGGCAGTGGCCTACTTTAATACCAACTTTCTACAGATCCTTGACTTTCATGCTCCCATTCACTCTACTAGGATAAGATCCAAAACAGCACCATGGTTAACTAGACAAACTAAGAATAAAATGGTCCTGAGAAATAAAATGTGGGCTAAATGGAGAGCTACCAAATGTCCATCAGATCACCTACTCTTTAAACAATTAAGAAATGCTACTAAGAAAGATACTCTTACAGACAAAAAGGAATTTTATCTACACCTTCAACAATCCACTCAACATACCCCTCAACAGTTCTGGTCAGGTATTAACACACTTCTTAAACCAGGACATACAACTACTCCTACCCCGTCAGGCTTTAACCTTAACAATTCCACCCAGATCCCTGATGCCTTTAACAAGTATTTTACAGAAGTCATTCAAACCCTTGCTAATTCATTACCCTCATCCACAGTTATCTTCACAAATACCCCTAGCACCTCCTTGAATGCCTTTCACCTTCAACCTGTAGCTACATCTCTTATTTACAAGCTTCTCAAGAAACTTAAACCTTGCACTCCATCCGCTGATCTACTGCCATCAGAATACCTACAAATTGCTGCAGAAGCTATAGACTGCCCCATATCCATACTTATTAATAGGACTATCTCTGAGGGGAAAATTCCCACCATATGGAAAATATCTCATATAATTCCTCTACATAAAGGTGGCTCCTCTACTGAGTTCTCAAACTTTCGACCTATTGCCTTACTCTCCCCATCAGCAAAGATTATGGAAAGATGCATACACAAACAATTTCTCAACTATCTTCTACAAAACAGATTACTAGCCAATTGTCAACATGGTTTCAGACCTTCCCACAGCACTACAACTGCCCTCCTCTCTTTCACGGACACCATAAATAACAACAAAAACAATAATCTTTTTTCCTCTGCTCTATTTCTAGACTTGTCAAAAGCTTTCGACATGGTTAACCATAACATACTTCTTGATAAACTAAATCAATACTCTCTTGGCTCACAAGCACTTCAATGGTTTAGGAGCTATCTCCAAAACAGGCAACAAGCAGTGCTATGGGAAAACAACCTTTCTTCCTTACTACCAGTAAACATTGGAGTTCCTCAAGGCTCTATTTTAGGTCCCCTTCTTTTTTCTTTATTTATAAATGACCTACATGTGAATATACCCCAAGCCATCTGCATTCAGTATGCTGATGACTCAACTTTAATCTGTTCTGCTAATAATGTGTCCTCCCTCCAGTCCCTCACCCAAACAGTCTTCCATGATGTAGAAAAATGGTTTATGGAACACTCCCTTCTTCTTAATGCCAAAAAAACAAAACTTCTTCTTTTCACTCCGACTCACAAATCTTCCACACCTTTCTTTACCATCTCCTCTAATAATGCTACCTGTATTAACCCAGACATGACCACTCGCCTACTAGGTGTAACTATTGATAACCGTCTTAATTTTGATGACCATATTAACAACACCATTAAATCAGTTAACAAAAAAATAGGTACTCTCTACAGAATTAAACCCTTTCTTACCCCAGCAGCTAGAAAGACCATTGCCCAGACCCACCTGATCTCTACCCTTTTCTATGCCACTGCTATATATACTAACTTATCAAAGAATAACTTGACCAAACTCTCTACCTGTTATAATAGTATATCTAGATTCATTTCTGCTACTCCCTTTAGAACTCACCATTGTCTCAACCTCATGCAACTTGATTGGTTAGAACTAAATAACCACTTACTCTATTAGCAACTACTTATCGTTCATAAGTCTCTTCACTACCCAGAAGCTACACCAAGCCTTACAAAACTTATCTCACCTTATAAGAACCTAGCTACTCTACGCTCTGCTAATAAACTTCTAGTAGCCTCTACTAAATCATACAATAAAGCTGGTGACTCATTATTTGCAAACTCTGTTGGGAAAATCTGGAATAAACTCCCTCAAGAAATAACTAACCTAGACTCCACACCCCTATTCAAAAAACACATCAAAGAATATCTTAAAACTCAGTGGCTATGTCCTTGTACTAAACCTGACTGAAATTACTTCTCCCTTACTCCTACCTTCCCTCACTATCCCCTAACTGTCCCTCTAAATAATATAACTAATTGATGCCAGCTACTTCTTTTATATTACTTTTTAAACAATTTGTTTTATTTTCCTTCTGCATGTTTGACCATCTTGTGATTTTCTTATAAGTTTTTATTATTCTAACTTTAGTATGCTGCATTCCTGACATTTGTATTGTTAACCAGCTGTTTTTGGTTAACTTGCCTTGTGTTTGCTAGTTGTTTTTTTTTTTTTGTTAAATTCTGACACAAGCCTACCATTGTATTTTTTGTAGTTTGCTTTGTTTTTTTGCTGTAAATGTTTTCTTACTTCATGTAATTGGAGCTTTTCTCCCCGGGCCTCTACTGAAAACGGATATATGTCCAGCTAGACTAGCCCGGTCAACAAATGTAAAATAAAATAAATAAAATAAATAAAAAATGGAATGGTTCCCTAGTGGGACATGCTTAGAAACACACAAGCAGGTAGTGTCAGCAATAATTTCCTATTGAAAACAATGTTCAGAGAGTTCAAGTATACAGACTTGTGATTGGTTAATTAGCACTGAACAAGTAGAATACAAGCCATGTTGTAGTTATTTTGAGAATTTTGATGGTCTTTATAAATGCACTGATTTTTTTTCAGAGGTTTTTTCCTAACATGGAGGATTGTGTCATTCTTATGTCTGCTATTCGTATGACCTAACCCAGAAATTCTCCGAATTTCAACAGGAACCTGATTTTGTTGGACTGCTTTTTTCTTTCAATCATTTATTTAAATATTGTCAAAGTTGGATTTTTTTATTTGTTTTTCTCTTTGTTTCTATTCTATTTTGCAACTATATGTATATGTTTTCTTCTTCTTCTTCTGTTTTTGGATTATTGCCTTTATTTAATTAATTATTTATTTATTTGTATTTTTCATTGCTGTAATCTTCTTCTTCTTCTTTTGGCATTTCCTGGTTAGGGGTCGCCACAGTGGATCACTTATCTGCTCATAATTGGCAGTGGAGTTTTTACAGTGTCAAGTTGCCAGCCTGACGCCCAACCTTCCACAGAAGGCACACACATGCATGTACTCACATCTATAGCCAATTTAGAGTGTCCACTCCACCTACAGCATGTCTTTGGGATGCGGGAGGAAACCGAACCATCTGGAGGAAACCCACATGACTACAGGGAGGGCCTGCAGACTCCGCACAGAAGGCACCCCAGCCGAGAATCGAACCGGAGAACCTCTTGCTGTGAGGCAACAACGCTAATCGCTGTACCACCGTGGCCGCCCTTTTTTCATTGCTGTAATATTTTCTTTATTTATTCATCTATACCACTGACCTAGTATTTGTTTAGTGTAGTCTTTTGTGATGAAGTTGTGTGCATAATTATGTTTGTTCCTGAATTGCTGTGAGTGCTATGATATTGGTTGCTGATGTGGTCTTGATTGTGGTTAAATGTGTATGTATGTGAAATGTTTTTGTGCATTTTTGTTGGCAGTATATATTCATTGATGCTAGTTGTATGGCATGTCTTCTTTGATTAGGTAGGGGACTTTATCTGTTAATGTTGTGCATTTTAAATGTTTGTAAGTTTGGTAATCTTTCTGTTTTCTCTTCAAAGAGAAGAAGTATATTTTTATATTAGTTTACAGTGATGTGATAATGTTGTATGTAACTCTTTTGTAGCATTTGAGTGTTTCACATTTTTTGTTTGGCTTTCTCTGAATGCTTATCTTTTTTTTTCTTTTTTCATGAATATTATATGTTTCCATTTGGTGTCTAATATATTGTTTTGCATTAAAGCTATAGGATTTCTGCTCCAATAATATTCTACAGGGATATGTCTACTACATGGTTTGTTTACTTTCATTAGGATGATATAATCCAAGCCGTGGTGCATGCCCAATCCTGCATTATACCCAAACTCAACTGAACTAGCCCATAGAGACAATTGTTATCCCAAAGTTACTGATCTGTCTTGCTGACTTCCCTTACCTACATTGTTCTAACATGCCAAAGACTGTTCACCTTAGAGACCTGCTGTGGATATGAAAAAAAAATAAAAAAATATGAGTACAGCCCAGTGTGAGACTTATACCCTCTGACCTGGATTTTCAAGGCCAGCAAGAGCTCATCTGATACTGCAAGAACAGTGACAAATTCTAGGACACAATCCCCTTTTTGGGCACACCCATTTCAGGGCGGGTCTATATTAGAACATCAAATGTTCTAAATAGCGAATGCTCACATGAGCAAAAATACAGGAAATAGAAATTGTTCCAACTTTGAGATCACACTATAGTGAGGAAAGGGCAAATATTCTGATCTTCACTGTACTGCAATAAAAAAACAAAAACTTAAGAGTTCCTGCATTTTCACTTATGTGAGGTAAAATGTGTAGTGTCAAACATGTATGCATTCAGAGTAAAATTTGGCAAGAGCTGTGGTGCAGAAATTGACTGTCTATGTTTTTCAGTCATTTCTTCAATGTTTGTTTAAAGTTAAAATGCATGAGTTAAAGCAAGTATGTATGCTTCAGACAGTTATTTAACAGTACTAGCTTTGAGTTTATCAGTTAAAGCAGGTATGTATGTTTCAGACAGTTATATAACAGTACTAGTTTCAGTTTATGTTTTTATCTATGTTCAGGCAATACTGACAAAACGATATTAATAGTTTAGTCTCCAGAATATAACAATAGGGCAGCCATGGTGGTGCATCGGTTAGCATTGCCACCTCACAGCAAGAGGTTCGATCCTCAGCTGGGGTGCCTTCTGTGTGGAGTCTGCATGTCCTCCCTGTGGTCGCGTGGGTTTCCTCCAGGTGCTCTGGTTTCCTCCCACATCCCAAAGATTAGGCACACTAAATTGGCCCTAGGTGTGAGTGAGTGTGTGTGTGTGCCTTCTGTGGAAGGTTGGGTGCTGGGCTGGCAACTCGACACCATAAAACTCTACTGCCAATCATGAATGGACAGGTGATCCGCTGTGGCGACCCCTATCCGGGAAAAGTTGAAAGAAGAAGAAGAAGTCTCCAGAATATAACATTAACAGATTTCAGTTTATCCGTGTTCAGGTAGCACTGTCAAAATATTCTCATGTTTTCAGACAATTGCACAACAGTATTAGTTTTCAGTTTATCTATGTTCAGACAATACTGATAGGAAAACATATTTCAGTTCATTTTTTATCAGTGTTCATGCAACACTGTCAAAATGTTCTCATGTTTTCAGACAATTGTACAGCAGTACTAATTTTCAGTCTATGTTCAGACAATAAAGACAGAAAAAAAGGTACTAATAGTTTAGTTTTCAGAATGTAAAATTTAACAGTTTCAGTTATGCTTTTACCTGTGTTCAGTTAACACTGGCAAAATATATTCTTTTAGTATTAGTTTAGTTAGTTTCTAGAATATACGCAGCTATTTTAAATATTTGGTATAAATATGTCACACTAATGTAAATTTCAGTCAAAATTCAGAATATGACATTCATACTCAGTTATGTGTTCAGTATATTATATTTCAGTCAAATTTCAAAATATAAAAATAATATTCAGTTACTTCACATTATTCATTAGTTTTATGGGTAAAGTAACAGAATTACATTATTTAGTCATTAGGTAAGGGTAAAGTGACAGACTTATTTGTAACAGGCTTATTACATCATGCATTTCTGCTACATCATCCTTCACATTATTCAGTCATTAGATAAGAGTAAAGTGACAGAATTATTTGTTACAGGCTTATTAAGATACGTTATCTAAATAATACATAGTAATAGTTATTCAGTATACTCAAGGCATAACATGGCAGGCTTAATTTGTTAATTAATTTACAGATTACAGTATGCTTTATATAATTATTGTGCATTAGTCAGAAAGTTATAAAAACACTAGCAGAAAATGTAAAGCTATAGACCTGTAATACAAAAAGCATAAGTTTAGTAAACTATTAATATAAGTTATGAAAAGAATAGGTAATAATAGTTATCCAATGCACTCAAGGCATAACAGGGCAGGCTTAATTTGTTAATAAGTTTACAGAATACAGTGCACATTTACATATTACAGTGGACTTTACATAATTATTGTACATTAGTCAGAAAATTAAAAGGACACTAAGACAATGCAAAGGTATAGACTTGAAATACAGACAGCATAGGTTTTAGTAAACTATTATAGCTCATAAATATTTGTAGAATATTTCAGACACAAATTTAGGAGACAAACATATATTACAGCATATAAAAGTTAAAAAAGGTAAGTAGCATTATTAGCAAATTGAAATGAAAATTTATAGACACAAGTTAATACAGCATATTTCAAGACCAGTTATAAAATTATCTCTTTAGTGACAATTTCAATTAGTCTTCAATGAATAGCCATCATGCTTGATAGTGTATACAATAAAAACAAACAGTACAATGTTTAAAGATTTAAATCTGTAAACAACAGGAAAAAGTTTCATTTTCTATAAGAGAGAGACATCATGGCACACTAAGCCACCAGTTTATAAGGTAAAAAACAAAGAATTTTACTATTGCATACAGAGAGGAGAAAAATAGGCAGGGGTAATAGTTCATACTCTGTCTAACTTAAGAAATTGTGTGGCAGTTTCTAATCAGTTTTAAAAGCCACAGAATTAAAACATGCTCATTTTCAGAATAATGTACAGGTCTTAGATATATCACTCATACATCAGAATTTAGACTTAAAAACTCTAAAAACTATGAATCTAGGTTGTTGCTGTTTGTCTTTTGGCTTTTCCCAGTTAGGAGTCACCACAGCAGAACTCCAGTCCACTAATGATTGGCAGTAGATTTTCATGAACGCTGAGGTGCCAGCTTGACATCCAGCCTTCAACAAAGGCACGCCCATTTACACATGTCTTTCGAACGCCACCCAACTGTGTAGAGGACATGCAGACTCCACACAGAAGGCACACCCTGCACTCCAGCCAAGAATCGAATGGGAGAACCTCTTGCTGTGAGGCAACAATGCTACTGCTGAATCTAGGTAATATGGAAATTAAATCATAAAGTTAACAGACTTCAAGCCTAGTGGTCAAAATTAACATTGCAAGTTTATTCACCAGATAAAGAAAAACAATTGCCTAGTTATAATTAAATCATAAAGTCAAGAGACTTCAATCAGAACAGGTCATAAAGGCTCAAGTGACACCTAGTGGTCAAAATTCAAAATTACAGGTTTATTTACCAAATGAAAAAAATATTTTCAAGTCATGAGTCAGGTAGTATAAAGCTGTATACACTAGTTAGCAATACAAATGTAAGATAACTTCAAAAGTAGGTCCCTGTAGACTTTTGTCAGGGACCACAGGGGCAACTGTTAGATTAGGGACCTCCAGTTTAAAGTAGTTATTAGGCATTATGCAGACTTGTCTTGCTTGTGTCATTTGGCTTTTCCCAGTTAGGGGTCGCCACAGCGGAATTCCAGTCCGCTAATGATTGGCCGTTGATTTTTATGTACCGGCTTGTCAGGCCTGATGCACAACCTTCAACGAAGGTATGCCCATTCACCCATGTCTCAACGCAGAAGACACTCTAGCTGAGAATCGAACCGGACAGCGTCTTACTGGGAGGTGACAAAGGAACATTCTGTAGCTGGCAAGATTGTATCTTTCCCTTGAGAAAAAAACATTTTGTATTTCTGTATTTTCTGCACATTTCATGCTTATCTTTCCTTTCTAATAAACCGTCCTTCTCTGAAACTAAATGCATGCACGACTGACACTATATATTTTACCTTTTAGTCTGCATAATGCAGACTAAAAGGTAAAATATGTAGTGTCAGACGTGCATGCATTCAATTTCAGAGAAGGACGGTTTATTAGAAAGGAAAGATAAGCATGAAATGTGCAGAAAATACAGAAATACAAAATGTTCTTTTCTCAAGGGAAAGGTACAATCTTGCCAGCTACAGAATGTTCCTTAATGAAATGCTAAATAAAGCACATATGAGACAAGGCCTGAGACCAATGTTAGGGGGAGTGAATATGGTTTACAAAGGAAAATTACTGGACTGAAGCAATATGATACTTTTTTTCAGGATAGCATTTCAGTTAAGGTTAGTTAGTTTGTTTGACCTGACATTACAGAAAAGATTAAACTACAATACAGACACTCGAACCTGAGTAGTGAAGTCAGGTCAGATAAAGACTGTTTCAATTTACATTATTCAGGACAATCAGAAGATATGTGCAGAAATTTTGGAAATATTTAGCAGCACTGTTATTATCAGCACTGTTAATGAAGACAGTATTCGGATATTGTGAACATCTAATAAAGGCTTATTAAATGAACTACAGTGTTTGGAGAATTCATTTGGAAAATTTCACAAGACTTGGACCATAAAGGAGAGACTGGAACCTGTTCAGCATGAGTTTGGGTAATTAACAGATAAAGACTTTTGTTTCAGTCACTTTTCAGTTGTTTCCAGTTGATCTGTGGGACAGGTAGGTAAGATACATTGTTATTTACCCCAGGCACCCATGGAGAGCCTTCCAGCCCGGCAGCAAGACACAGGTGCAGCAGGGCTGAATTGAGGACATTCAAGACCAATCAACAGTCTGACTGGCAACCAGGGGCCACTAGCCCCCTTGAGTCATGGCAAGGTGGGGCAGAGGAGGGTGCAACAGTGGTCATCACCAAAGAACTTCGGGAATGGCAAAAGCTGATGTCATGGGCTTAACAGTCCACTCATGGGAGAGGATCCACCTTCCTCACAGCCTATACAGACATTCTAGAGCCAGTTGCAGTACACCGCATGGGAGAAAATGCACCCAGGTGAAGGCTTACTTAGTCCAGGCCTGTCCCACACCTTAGGGGGATCCACCTTCCTTGGTGACCGATGCAGCCACTGAGTCAAATCCTGTGGACTTAGTAGTATGCTTAAATTCAGTTGATCATTGCATCTAATCAGAGGTCATGTTATTAGCCAGTCATATGGAGAGATGATACCCATACCATGTGGCCAGGTGCTCCTCTCAGGAGATGTGCATATATGTGTCATGGGACTGACATTCCTGAACTCTGGTAAGAGAAGGAGGAAACCACTCAATGCCACCTATGGCATGCGAACAGGCTGGTGGAGCATCCTGCCATGCTCCTTAGGAAGGCAGCTGAGATGTGAACCCCTGACAGCCTCAGTGACAAGGGGAGAAGAGGCTCCTCTGTCTTACCCCAGGCACCCATGGAGAGCCTTCCAGCCCAGCAGCAAGACACAGGTGCAGCAGGGCTGAATTGAGGACATTCTAGACCAATCAACAGTCCAATTGGCAACCAGGGACCACCAGCCCCCTTGACTCATGGCAAGGTGGGACAGAGAAGGGTGAAACAGTTGTCATCAGCAAAGAACTTTGGGAATGGCAAGAGCTGATGTCATGGGCTTAACAGTCTACTCATGGGAGAGTATCCACCTTCCTCACAGCCTATATAGACATTCTAGAGCCAGTTGCAGTACATCACATGGGAGAAAATGCACCCAGGTGAAGGCTTACTCACTCCAGGCCTGTCCCACACCTTAGGGGGATCCACCTTCCTTGGTGACCGATGCAGCCATTGAGTAAAATCCTGTGGACTGAGTAGTATACTTAAATTCAGTTGATCATTGCATCTAATCAGAGGTCATGTTCTCAGACAGTCATAAGGAGAGATGATACCCATACCATGTGGCCAGGTGCTCCTCCCAGGAGATGTGCATATATGTGTCATAAGACTGACATTCCTGGACTCTGATAGGAGAAGGAGGAAACCACTCAATGCCACCTACAGCATGCGAACAGGCTGGTGGAGCATCCTGCCATGCTCCTTAGGAAGGCAGCTGAGATATGAACCCCTGACAGTCTCAGTGGCAAAGGGAGAAGAGGCTCCTCTGTCTTACCCCAGGCACCCATGGAGAGCCTTCCAACCCATGGGAGAAAATGTACCCAGGTGAAGGCTTACTCACTACTCAGTAGGACAAGGAGCCTGAGCTGGGATCCCATGACAACCCAGCCAGGCCCACAAAGTGCATTTGAAGTGTCAATGATCCTGTGTCTTCCAATTCAAATTAGTTCTTGCAGCTAGGTGTATTCTTTATCAATATACAAGTTCAGTGATCCACTGCTCAGTGTCATATGGGTCTTCTGTTTCACTATCTGCACCCTGGTCACCAAGTGGTGACAGGGGCAGAGACATCAGCACTGCTGCTGACAGCCGTGGTACACCAAGAGAAGCAGGTGAGGCTTCACAGGTGTCAATGTGGGCACCTGACCTGAAGGGTTTCTGGCCCCATACCAAAGTCTTTAGTAAGGGACTCCTGTGGTGGCTGGCAGAGTCACACTTTTTGGCCAGAAAAGGTAGCCTTGCCAATTGTACAGGTCTTTAAATTGACACCCCCACAGGAAGCAAGATATCTTCAGCGGTACTTGCAATTGGAATCAATGGGAATGACACAGGTACCACCAGGGTGTCCTCACACAGGGAGTGGAAGAGGTATGTCCCCTACAGTGATGGTACCTTTTGCCTCTGGGGGTCACTCAACAGTGCACAGCAGATGACACAGTGTCATGGGCACCCAGTCTACAGTCATTCCCCTGTATCAAAGCTGTAGCGGTGTGTTCAGCACTACCAGGTCCCACACTTACCCCTTCAACTCCTGCCACTCTTTGCTCCTCTTCCTGCCTCCTTGGGAGGTGGAAGGGAGTGTGGACTGGCACATTATGGGACAGGGGAAGCAGGGTGGTTCCTGACCAACTGCCATGCAGATGAAACCCTTTCATGGACAGCTCCAGTCAGGGACTGTCAGGCTCATCCTCAGAGTTGTGGGTTAGAGAGAAAAGAGACATCCCTTGAGACAACACCATCCTAGAGCCTCAGTGTTAATGATCCTTCCTAAGTTTACCTATGAAAACCTTGTTATGACTATTTCTTCATCTTTTCAACACATCAATAAAGCAGGGACCAACTCCAGTAGGGAAGATTTGAGGACCTCACTAAACCCATTCATTTGTCAGTATTGACAGGAACTGTGTACAAAGGGCAGGGACTTAATAAACCCAAGCTTATGACCTACATTAGCTGGTAATTTTTTGTCTGTGAGAAGCAATTACAGTCTCTGGTCCCTGTCAAGAATTGGATTCAGCTGATTACACAGACCAAGGGTAGACACATGCTGATCCATTAAGTGTAGCACACATGCAACACTGGACATCTAATGGCATCACAAACCTGTTATGCTCAATCTTGTGAGGCTGAAAGCCACTTGTCCCTCTAAAAAGTTGGAGATGACCACATGGGGCCACATAACTAGTTCATATTTTTTTGTTTGTTTAGGAATTAAGCAGGCAAATAGCTCCACCAACTAAGAAAATACATTCATCACAACCCACAGAATCTATGAAAAAGCTATAAATCTGTCAGTCTTTTACATATCCAGACTGGGTGAGGTTTCCTGTTGAGTCAAATTAACCACAAGCTCCACTCCTTGTTGTGTCCTTCCATCAAGTCCTTTAAGCTTCAGCTTTGGAACTATATTCCCACTCAGGCAACAAATACATTGACTTCTTGGAAGCTCCCCTAATGGTCATTGGAATAATACCACTAGATCACTAGCAGATATTGCTTATGGTAGGATCTATAATGGTATCCACTTAACCCTCCCTACACAGGAAGGGGCTCTCCTGGTCTGGCTGTTTTCTGCCACATGTCCTCTTCCAGGCTTTGTTTTGGGCCAACTCCCTCTATGCCAGCCTCTCTCTCTCTCTCTCCATGACTATGAGTGTTCCCATGTCCACTGAGGGCTCTTGCTATTATCACCTCCAACTTTCATTCTTGATTAATGAAAACATTCTTGGCAAATGCTTCTGCTTTTGTTCATCTTGCACCAGTACAAGAATTTCACCTCTAGTTACACACTATATGTCCCCAGTCAATTCCTGTACTCATGGTACCAGAGCTGAAAACCAACAAAATAGAACTGGAGTCCTTTTTCATTATTCCTGTGATGATAAGAGGTACTGCCAGCTATGCCAGCAGACGTAGGACAGTGGATGTGTAACATATGCCAATACAGCTAGTTGGAATTTAGTAAAGAATTATATGTTACTTTTATATCAAACTAATTTATACAGATGCTTGTGTTGAAAATGTATTTACAAAGTTGCTTGTGTTGGAAATGTATCAACAGTGTCCCCTGCTGTGAAGAAAAGAAATGTACATGTATTATTGTAACTGTATTGAGTATGTGTTGGTGGAGGATGCTGGAGGAGAGGAGGTTAATCACAATATGGCTGCAGCAAATTTTGGAGAGCATCTGAAATTAAATTAGACCATGGGGATTGTATCTTACGGTTCTGGTTGCAGCCAGAGATGAGATGTCTGTGAGGGCCTGGCTTGGTGGCTCTGTAGGAGGATTGGAAGTGTTGGAATTGTTTTGTGGATTCTGGGAGCTGCAGCAAATCTGGGTAAGGCTCTATCTGTGTGTGTTGTGATGTATGGGTGCTAGGATCCTAGTGGCTTCTAGTATTGGTATTAGTGTGGGAAGCAGAGTCAGATGGCCAGATGTGATGTCATTCTGTAAGCTATCCCAGAAATAATATTTAGATATTACATTGAAAAGTCTCTCAGTCAGACTGGGCACTCTGTTTTGGAAACCTGACATAAAAGGGTCTTTCACCTACTTCATCTTTTCTTGCTTTAATAAGTGAACCAGGAAAGAGCAACTCTTTAGATTAGTCAGGAAAATATAATGGGATTAGTTAAGCAGTGTTTTTCTGTAACTGTGTGAATCTATTCATCTGTGTTATTTTAATGCTTCCTGTGATATGAAACTTCAGTGTTTACTGTAAGTAAATATTTAGTATTTCCTTGTTCTTTTATTATTTATTATTAAATATATTTAAACCGTTTATTGTGGCAGGTTCTTTTTAGAGAATATTTAAGCTTTGACAGTATTTGCATATATTTATTTGGTGATAACTGTGACCACTCTTGAAAGCCTGTCAATTTAGTCAACATTACCATTTGTATTAATATTAACTTCACTCAGCATAATTGGATACCCTTTTAAGAGCCTTATAGTAACTGAATGGTGGCAGTGAATCTAACTTATAGTCTGAGCAAAGTTGGTAGAGTGGGTAATCTGTATAAATCCAATAGCCAAAAAATACTGGAAACAAAACAGCAAAGACCATCTCTTTTATACACCAGTTTATTAAACAGATTAAGCGGTTTTGTCGGACTATAACTTAGACTTCGTCAGAATCCATATTATCTACAGATGAAAATAGGTGCCACATGGACATAGGAGTTGGAAGTTTCAAACAGGTCTCCAGCAGGGTTCTTCATTGCACTATGAACTTATTGAGCTTTTTGACCGGCAGGGGATTGAATTGTTGGAACTGCTCATTAAACATAATCAGCGTAATACTGAGCAGTTGATTGCCGAAGGGAATACCTTGGATGGTATTATTAAAAAAGAACTATTATTCCCCTCTTGGAAAGTGCAATATATTAATACTTTTTCGAAAATAGACAAAATTGTGTTTGACATTACAAAAAGAAAAGAGAAAAAGCTGAATATGTTGAGGGATGAGCCTATCCCCAACCAGTAAAAGCTAATGAGAGGTGGGAACCTGTTGATGAGTACTATGGCAACGAAAGGGAAGTGAGATGTACAGGTGCTTCTGATAATGCCCCTTTAGAGAGAGAGACGTTGAGCAGAACAGAGCGTTTGAAGAACCGAGCGAATCATCTGGGGGACTCTTCACGGCCTTGCAATTATCAGGGGAACCAGTGGTACCAGACAAGACGCAATGGTCACCAGAGAAAGAATTAGAGGACATTTTTTAACAAAACAATTTTCCAGTGGTTCTTTTAAATGTAACAGGTGACTTTCATGTATACAATTACATCGATAAAGTTTATGGCTCTGAGTAAGCCGAAAGACTAAGCAGGCGATGCACATTTGTTCCACTTTTTCGAACTGAAGTAGAGAATGTGATGTTAGACTTAAAACTGTACATTAGAAAACTCAGTTTGACCTTATTGTTCAATAATATCAGTGTAAATAGTGAAATTACTGTTTTACAAAGAAGTAGTACTTTTAACCCACCTCTTGCACAGCCTTTAGTTTTGTTTGAGAAGCAATGTGACATTGAAATTAGAAATGTTATTAACAACAGGAATAATTAATGTAATTCTAACCTTAGCCACTGAATTTGGAATGTTAAAGCAATTATGTCAAGACAAAAGAGTCTGAGTTATGAAACTGGACAAAGGTGGGGGGGGGGGGTCATAGTCATGCAGCATGAAGATTATCTTAATAACATGTTTGTGTTTTTGAATAATGAGGATATGTATGAGGAAACTACCTGAAATTACATTCAATTTATATATCAAAAATTGACTTTTTTCTTTGTGATATGTTTGATTAAGGTCAAATTGGTAAGGAAGTGTTGGATTTCTTACAGGTTAAATATCCTGTTGTACCATCCATTTCTGGTATCCCAAAGCTGCATAAAGACTTGGCCCCCTATGAGACCAATTGTAAATGCAAACACCTCAAACATTCATGCCTTGTCAAAATATATAGATTTAAAATTTAAAAAAAATGGCTTGCTAGTTACCAGCACCTTTTTAAGGATTCTTGGGATTTCTTGTACAAACTACAAAAAGTAATTATTCTGAGCCCTTGTGTTTTATTACAATTGATGTGGTAAAGCTTTTTAATGTTATACCACACGACCAGGGATTAGAGTGATTTAGGGAATTTTTAATTGATTTAGCAACATTGTCTAATGATAACATTAATGTGTTAGTGACTCTGATGGAATTGATCTTGGAGTATAATTTTGTTTATACAGAAGGGCAATACTTCCAACAAAAAAAATGTGTGGCAATGGAGGCTGCATGTGCCCCCTTGTATGCCAATATAGTTATGTTGCAATGGGAAAAATATTTTGTATTAAATAATCCCAGTGCAAGGTTTTGGACAATATATGCCCATTTTTTAGATGACATATTTATAACGTGGGAGACTGAACAAGAGTAAATTGTGCACTTGACTAGTTATTTTAATTCTACTACTTCCTTTTTAAAGTTTACCTATTCATATGATGTAGAGAAAATAAATTACCTTGATGTATTAGTAGCTAAAGATCATTTACAGAAAAAGTTAATTACTAACATTTATCAGGAACAACATTATTCTAATGCACTTTTACATTATATTAGTTGTCACCCTTGGCATATTAAGAAGGGGGTGGTCAAAGGAAAATTCATTTGTTTGGCAAAAATGATATCAGAAGATGATATGTTCATAGTGGAGGCAAAAAAGCTAGCAAATATGTTTTATGCGAGAGGTTACCCGGTAGCTTTAGTAGATAATATAGAAAGAGAAATTAGCTTAAAAAGGAAGCAAAGCATTATTATACCTTTACTAAGAAGTAATTTAAATATGGTGGTAGATGGTACCCTCGTGAATAATTTGGAAAAAAATGACAAAATGTTTGAATGTGCATTTGTTACCACATATACTGCAGATTGTGAAAGTATTTTTAATATTCTACTAAAAACTTGGAAGATGTTTTCCTGCTATGGTAAGGGGCTAGAGTCCCTGGGTGAAACATCTCTTATAATTTATAGGACAGGGAGATCTATAAAATGTACTTAGGGGGAGGTGAAAAAATAGAATATAGTTCCAACAAAAGATGGGATACCGATAGGTGTAATTGTTGCAACCAATGTCGATTCATCTTGGTAAAGGATATGATTAACATTGGGACATTTAGAATTATTACTCCTTTTTATTGCACTTGTAACTCTAAGGGAGTGATTTATGTGGCAAAGTTCACAGTGTTCTAATTTCTATATAGGGAAAACCAAGCGTAAGTTTGAAAAATGGATTTATGAACACAATTTGGATATTAAGAACAAAAACAAAAGGAATTCTTTATTTAAGCATATCCAGCTCCACCCTGATCATTCTTTTATGTCTTTTTGATATTGACTATGTTCCCCAATACATGAGAGGTGGGCCTTGGGAAGACCTAATAGATTATAGCGAAATGATGTGGCAAATCAAGTTAAATGCCAATAATCCCAGGCTTGAATGAATGCATTTCTATAGATACTGCATTACATTTAAGATCATATAATGTATAGATTAATTATTCATGAATATGTATAGCTTAAAAGGATATGTACTTTATTTTTAGTTTATTATGGGGTTCATTTTTTTATTAGCAATTAGCATGTAGTCATGTGGTATTTATTGGTGTATTATTTAAGTAAGGTGGTTTGTGTAGATAATATGGATTCTGATGAAGTTTGAGATATAGTCAAACTAAAGTGCTTAATCTGTTTAATAAACTGTGTATAAAAGAGCTGGTCTTCACTGTTTTGTTTCTAGTATTTTTTCGTTTACTGGCTTTATTCATGTTTGCGTCCTGGTTCTTTGTTTGTGCCGAGTGGGTAATCTGTGCCAGCTTTTCCCAGGTATGTCTGTGAAAATTAAATTTAAAAGAGTGTGTGTGTCAGCAACTTGGAGCAGGGACACAGAGCACTGGTTTCACAGAAAGGGTGCTGGAGGACTTGGCTTGGACACTAAGCTGAGGACCTAACCCTACAGCTGTGCCAGTGGGGAGTCTTACTGGGGACCTGGAGGGAGACAGATAGAGAAATCCAGACCCTGGGCTGAGTGTGTTCCCTGTATGCTCTTAAGGGAAACTGTGTTTGATGCAGAGAGGTCTGCATCTGGAAATACTGAGTGTATCCATTTGTATTCCAAGTGAATGTCCCTCTCTAGTGTCAGTGGTGAGGATTCAGGCTCCCTGATTATTGGCTTAGTGTGCGGATGTCACAGTTCCTATCTGAATAATCAAGAAACTGGACTGATTTGAAGACACTAATATTTTCAAAATCAAAACTTTGTATTCCAGGTGCTCTCAAGTAAGAGCATCAATGGAGTACTGGCAACAGATGTAAGAGGTGAGACCTATGAAAGGCACCTCAGCACTGAGCTGAGACCAGCATGATGGTCGACCAGGAGTGGACTCAGTCACAATGGATGCACCACACCACCTGTCTTCCCACAACTCCTGCAGGCTGCCCAGTCATGCCAGATTGTGACTTTCTGCAGCACCCTTCAGAGGCACAGAACCACTGATGTGGCCCAACTTTGTGGAACTCCTTCTGGAGGTAGATAGCAGATCTCTTCTCATTCAGGCTACTATGGCCAAGCACATATGGCATGAAAAGCAGTAAAGGATGGCAAGGATGAGGCCCAAGGTAAATATCTTGATCTCATGTAGAATCCCCCATGTTACCAATCCAAAGCTTTCGGAGGGACTTTGTCTCTTTTTGGGATTGGCAGCCTGAGGTCTGGACTTCCTTGGTCCTGCAGTCCGTATCCACAGCCCCCTAGGCAGTTGAGGGCCTGCAGTGCCATTCAAACCTCTGCTCACCTGCAGGTTATCCCCCTAGTGTCATATCACATGTGCCCTTTGGACTTGCAAGGGGAACTCTTCTCAAATTCTCCTTGACCTTGAGAAACTCCCCTCAGCAATGAACTAGAAAATCCTTTGTCATCCAGACTTTAGAATCTTCCATATTACCAATACAGAGTCTTATGCAGGACTTAGTAATGTCTTGTGACTGGCAGGATGAAGCTTGGAACTCCAGCTCCCCTGCAGATTGCCCTGAATGTCAGATAATGCATGCCCCCATCTAATTTTGGCTGATGCAGTGGAACTCCCCTTAATTGATTAATGGCAGATTCATTATAATCTGGACTTCTGCAAAGGGGACCTAGTCTCTGGTGGGGGTTCCAGGACATCCATGGTACCCACTGCTCTATCCCCTTTACACAGGCAGGAGCTTTCTGATGCACATTCCCTATCAGACTTCCATCAGAGCCAATATGCTCTGTGCTCGCCCCCCTTTCTGACCAAGGCCCTCCCACACACTCAGTGGCCTCCTGCTAATGTCCATCTAATTCAGTTTCCCCTGAAAGCTGCTACCAGAGTCAGATCATGTGTGACCCTTGAGTCACTGAGTAACCTCTGCTCTGATTCCTCCTGATCCTCTGGAAATCCCCTCAGTCACAGGCAGACATAATCTCTGTAGAAGTCCCAGGACTTCTGTGATGGGGCTCACCATTGGGCCTTCCCTACCCAGGCAGGAGCTCTCCTGGTTTGCCTGTTTTCTGCCACGTCCTCATCCAGGCTTCCTTTGGGGCCAACTTACTCTGCGCCATCCTCACTGTATGGCTAGGAGTGCTCCCATGTCCACTGGGAGCTATTGCCATTATAACCTCTAATTTTCCAATTTCCCCTGGGAGCTGACAAAAATGTCAGCTCATGTGTGCCACCTAAGTCCTTGGGGACCTCTCCTCCAATTCTTCCTGATCCCATGGAACTAACCTGAGTTGTAGAGGGGCAAATCCATTCTCATCTGGACTTCAGCAAAGGAGACTTAGTCCATGGCAGAAGTCTTCTGCAGAGGCCCCACTGCTGGGACATCCTTTCCCAGGCAAGAGTTCTCCTGAATGGCCAGTTTCCTCACTACATTCCCTTCCAGACTTCTGCTAGGGCTGCCCCCCTCTGAGTTGCAGGTTCAGCCCAGCTGAGAGCTCTCCTTTCCTGGATGTAGTCCCCTGTGTGGGTCCCTTGTATTCTATATCTCCTGCAAGCTGCCTAATCATGTTGGATCACACATGCTGTTAAGCCTCTCAGAGGGCCATTCATCCAATTGTGCACAACCTCATGGAATTTTGCTTGGCTGCAAGGCATCAAATCTGCTTTTAGCCAGGACTTCTGTGATTCTGTTTCTCCCCTTTGCCCTTCACCTAAAGATTTGAAACTCATGGGGGAATGGTCCTCGGATCCCAGATCTTGAACCCCTCATGTGCATCTCTGTCTTGCTGCACTTTAATGGAAGTGCCCCACAAACATGCAGCACTGATCCCAGTTTTAAGATGGTTTGATGCCTCTTTTTCTGCAAGAGTAGATGGAGGGAAGCCCAAATTCAAGATCTGGCTCCCCAGGGTAGCCCTTAACCCAGCCTGGCCCTGGGTTTGAAATGGGTTAACCCCTTTATCTCCCACACTGTAAAGGCACAGGCTGAGAGGCTCAGATTTGAAACCTTGCTCCCTGTGGCAGCCCTGAAACAACCCATGTATGGACTGAGATGTCCCTATTTGGGACTTGGCTCCCTGGGGAGGCCTTCAACTAACATGCATGAATGACCTGGTCCCAGTCCCAGGACAGTCAAAACTCCTGTATCTTCTGCTCCATAGGCGCTTAGAGACTCAGATTCAAGGTCTTGCTCCCTTGAGTAGGCCTCAACTGGCCCTGCTGGACATCCATGTACCCTGCCTGGCCCCAGGTTTAAAACAGTCAGATGCTCATATCCTCCACCCTAGAATGGTTGGAAGGTCCAGATTCAAGACTTGGCTCCCCGGGGTGGCCCTCAACTGGCCTATGTTGACATCAAAGCCCCCCACCTTCCCCAGGTCTGAAACATTCAGGCATCTCTATTTACCACCCTGTATGGGCTGGGAGGACCAGATATGAGACCTGGCTCCCCAGGCACCTACCTGGCCACCCTTTGAGGGATAGCCAGACCCACAACCCAGTCCTGTGGTTCAGAGAGTCTGAAGACTCTTTTTGCCTTACCAAAGGGGAGGCCAAGAATCAGGAGACCAGTCACTTAAGTCCCAAAATACCAGCCAGCACAGTCCACTTTGCCATGCCTAGGAGCACACAGTTGGTCCTGGGTAATGCATCATCCACATACTGCTGGGCCAATCCTTAAGCCTAGGACCACAGTCCTTGGTACCATCCAAACCTTAACAGATTTCAGCTATCTGGAACAAAGCTGGAATACTGGAGCTGTGACAGGGCAGCAGGTCTACAGTCCACACAAGATTGCACCATTGGGGAGCATGTGGCTGGTTCCTCTCTCACTGGCAGTAGGCCGCCACCTGAACTCTCTCTCTGTCATTGAATAAATTGTCACTAGCCATCTAGAAAACAGGCAGCAATGACACATGACACAGCAGGCAGGTGGCCTATGGCAAGGACCCTGTCCTCCACCTGTAAAAACAGCTTGGCCAAAGGGTTGATTTTCAATAGATAACAGCTTTTTTCTGCTCTGTTATGTATGAAACCCTGATCCAGAATCAGGTTGTCTATAAATGATTTAGCACACAGCTCCCCACAAGTGTGTGTGGTGCACTGCTGTAGAGAGACAAATCCCTTCTGTCTGCACTCTGGCCCAGTTACAAGTGGCATTCCTCATCGACATTGTGGCCATCGATCCCTGGCCAACTAGGTGCTCCAGTAGCCTTATATTTAGTTGAGATTCTGACTTATAGGCATTCAATCATAATCACACGAATGGTAGCTTTGCACCATTGACTCCTCAGTCAGGCACATAAGCCAAATATCTGAACATGCAGTTCCTGTGTACTAATAAAGACTAACATTGCAGCAACACATCACTAGTAGGGTAACACTGATAGATCAAAAAGCAATATCACTATGAATGCTTTGTTACCACAAGCCAGTTATTCCTCTGATAACTTTTCTGATACTTGCTGCTTAAAATTTTAAAAGTCAGAAGAATTGTGAGGCCTGACTTTAACAGTCTGTATTCATACTGAAAATCAAGGTTAAGTGAGCTTTTGCCCTTCTGCTCCATGGGAGGTTTCTGCCCTCCCTGAGCTCACCTTAGAATACCTGCATTTCTATTTGACAGGTTTAGGGCTCAAGTCAAACTCCCCAGCTGACAGTGTCTTTGGTGTGGGTCACACTCAGATGCCTGGGTGCTTATGGGGGTCTATATTATAAGATCGACGTTTGAAAACATTGAACAACATATGGTCAACACCATATGGTCGATGTCTTCAAACATTGACATTATAAAAAGAAAAAAAAAAGAAAAAAGTACCTTAACGGGTTTAAGCAGGGGGGCAAGCCCCCCCTTCACCCCCCCGCTACTTAAATATACCAACTCCGAGACCGCACTACATTGCAGTAAATGGAAATCTCCCCTTACAGAGATTTCCGTTTACACGCTCGAGATTCTGAGCATTCGATATTGTCGTGTTGACAATGTCAGATTCGACATTGTCGGCTTTTGAGAATATAATATAGACCCGCTTATGGACATAAGCAAGAGCCTTAGTTGGGCTTGCCCCTCCTGCCTCAATAGGTAAGTGAAAAAAACAATAAGGTTAGTGTTATCTCACTGGAGGCTGAGGCCTCACTCTTATTCTGCACCGCGCATGTCTTTTCACAGTGCCAGACTAGAGTAAAGCTCAACAGGGTCTTCCTTCCACATTGACTCTGCCAAGCCCATTGACTCAGCTGTGGTTTTGTTAGATGGTAGGTAGGGCCAGTGGGATTCTTGTCCATCCATTCATGCACATCACTAATGAGATGATGAGGCATTTGGATACATTAACAAAGTCATAGTTACTCCTGCCACTTACTTGTGCTTCACTGAATTTCTTCACTTTGACATTCAGAGCACTGGGCAGAAATCACATTACATAAACACCCATCTCAGGCCTTTACAATGATTTGCTTTAATTAAATGGTCAGATTCCCCTAGTCTGCACTAGCTCTGTCAGCTGCTAGCTACTGGATGATGCAGGATGCCTGTTGGGACCAGTGCCCAACTCAGTCAGGGTGACCCACCACAGCTATGTGCAAAATGGCAGACTGTGGGCATGGTTAACATGAATTAGTCATGTGCTCTGCCCCAGAAATATGACTTGCATCTGAACATCATGGCAGATTGCTACAGAGAACAGCTTCACTGCATCATTTGGGTCAAAAAAGAGAAAAAATGTACATCATCATTTGATGACAACTATCCCATTTACTGAAATGGAAGTATCAGGGCTGGCAGGGCAAATGCAAATAAATACTGCACAACTGTGTGTGTGTGTGTGTGTGTGTGTGTGTGTGTGTGTGTGTGTGTGTGTGTGTGTGTGTGTGTGTGTTTGTGTGTGTTTGTGTGTGTGTGCATGTAAGTGTGTGTGTGTGTGTGTGTGTGTGCATGTAAGATTGTGTGTGTCCAAGGTTCTCTACTGCCTCTTTAGTGTCTATGTAATGAATGTCATTTTTATGACTCCTGGTGCAATCTACCTATCTTCAATAAATAAATAAAGTCAATACAAAACAAATATGGAAATGTTCGCTGCCATCAACATTAAAAAAAAAGAAAAAGATCTATAAAATTGTGTACTTTGTCAAGTGGTAAACCCAGAAAAGGAGCCAGTGAGAAACCTCTTTTTTTTATTTTTTTCCTAGAAATGAGTGGCAACATATTTGTTGGGACCCTGGTGTATTAAAGTATCAAAACAAGTTAGAAATAAGGATGAAATACATCTTCCCAAAACTTGAACATATTATTGTTTTTTTAATGTTAATTGAAAATCATTTAGTGGACTGAATTCTGAATATGTATTTAACTTAAATTATTAAAGTGAATTAATCCTAATGAGTTTGATGGATGCTGTTCCAATGTTATGGTAAGGAAAAAAATCTTTTTATGTGCCATTTGTCTTAAGGATGTAATTACATTTTATTACTTTGCACACCAGTGGCTCATTTTGTTTTCAGATTGTTTCATGCTGATGACTAGAAATGTCAAGCTGGAACAACTTCTTTTATAGTGGAGTTCCAGACAGAGAAAAGCTCCATCTTTGCAAAAGCACAGTAAGAGGCCTTCATCAATAAGAATACATAAAAGAGTTGGGAGGGTGGCCTAATGGTTAAGGTGTTTGCCTTAGAAACACAAGGTACAGGGTTTTAATCTCACAGGGGATAACTGGATAGGTGTAAAATGGCTCGCAAGGGCAGTTAGCCTAGTACTAACCTATGAACCTATAAAAAGTGCATACTGTGTGCATGTTACTTACTGTGGCATGTAGGAAGACTACACAGAAAAAAGTAAATTATATGCAAAATTAAACATATATGATATAGGAAAATAGGCATATAATCTATAAAACCATGTGAGCATAAAATGCATAGTGATATAGTATGTATTACAGTTATATCAAGGCATGTGGGGAGTAGGAAAGGCAGGGTGGTGGGTATCAAAGAGCACCAGATAATAGGGGAGGATGGTGAATACCAAAGAGGCAGTAACAGTAGGGCGAATCTAATATTAATAAGTGAAAACATGTACCCTTATTGCACTAGCGAATAGTACCCAATGAGAAGTCTTGGTTTTGAATGGCTTTGTATGTATTTGGATATTGCAGAAGTATGCAGATATGTGCATTCATTCTTGAGAGACTTAAGGCAAGTGGCAGACTGCACAGCTCTTATTACTACCATTTAAAAATTATAAAGGGGTTTACTATGTTTTATATAGGGATATCCTTATGTGGGCACCCTGTTAGTTACTTGAAAAATAGAAAAGAGGAAATAGGAAAGACTGAAAAAGGGGAGACACAACAATGAGGGATACACAGAAGGAACACATCAAGAGGGTTGTGTTGGAGAAGGCTTGAGAAGAGGGGTACTATGTTTTTATTGGGGTATAAGACTCCCCTTTTCTTTCATTTTTTTAAAGTGGGATGTGTGGATGGGATGTAGATAAGAGGGTTTAAGAGACAGGATAAGAGAAGAAGTGGTGATGACAAGCAATGAGTGATGCCCAGGAAGAGTCCTCAGTCCACAAAGCCTCAAATGTTTCTAGTGTTAGATGGTGTTGTAATGGATGTCCCCAAAGTTCAGGGGGTAGGGGTCTATGATGGCATGGTGACCTGCACAATATGTGGTAGTGAGTCTTCAGCTCACTGAAGAGATGCCTTGATTGTCAAAAGCTGTTTGTCTATGACCTGCTCCAACACATCCTCAACAATCGCCAAAGCTTCCATTCAGTGATGCTTGCTAGGCTGCCACATGCTGGGGTGGGGGGGGATTACCACCCACGCCCTGTGAAGACATCCCTGGATGGGCAGAGGGTGAACACTGCCTAACCTGGGAGGTACTCAGCTGGACTGCTCCTCAAGAATTTGGATCTGTAAAAAATGTATAGAAATTGGAGAGAAACAAAAAGAAAAGGGCAAAAGAATGCATAATTAAAATAAAAAGAGAGGAAAAAGGGAAGATAAAGGCAAAAGAGAAAATACACACAAATTCACATACAGTCTTACTCAGCATTCAATTTCTCATTTTAAAACAATTTTGTTTTTATAAATTTTTACCAAATTAAAACAAAATGTTCGGTGAGTGCTTATGCATGCATGAGAACACTGATTATGTATACTTAGGAAGAATGACATGAGAATTGCTTATACATACTTGGGATCAATGTTAAGGGAAGTGCTTATGCTTCCGCCCTAACCACAGCACCTCTACAGCCCCCCTGTCATTTACACACGCAATAGCCAAAGCCTGAGACAAAGGCCTCCTAGTATCCAGCCTCTTCCTCGACCTCTCAAAAGCCTTCGACACTGTCTTTTACCCTTTACTTCTGACTAAAACTTTCTAACTTCATCAAAAGCCTTCGACACTGTCTCTCACCCTCTACTTCTGACTAAACTTTCTAACCTCATCAAAAGCCTTCGACACCATCTCTCACCCTCTACTTCTGACTAAACTTTCTAACCTCAGTCTAGCTCCCTCCACCCTAACCTTCTTCTTTAGTTATCTATCTGACAGACCGCAATCTGTTCGTTGGCTCTCCTCCTGCTCACCCCACCTCCCAGTAACCACTGGGGTGTCTCAAGGCTCTATCTTGGGACCCCTCCTATTCAACATCTTTACAAATGAACTACATACCTCCTGCAAACAATCTGTACTAGTCCAATATGCTGATGATTCAACTCTCATCTGCACTTTCAATAATATCTCTGACCTTCACACACTCACCCAGGACACCTTTCTATCTGTGGAAAAATGGCTAGCTGATAATCTACTTATCCTAAACCCCAAGAAAACCAAACTTCTGTTATTCTTCCCCCGGACACTCTCTCACCTAAAGTCGAACTTTCTTATCTCATCCTCCAGTAACACCAAAATACAACCCGACTCCCACACAAAACTTCTAGGAGCCATCATTGACGAAGAACTTAAATTTAACCTACATATTCTACAACGTATAAAGAAAACTCACCAAAAGCTGGGTATGCTCTACCGAAACAGAAGATTCCTGATGTATGATGCCAGACTGTCCCTGGCACAGGCTGTTCTTCTCCCCTCCCTTTCTCTATGCCACCCCAATACTATATTCAAACGACTACCCCCAAACTCCAACAAACTTACCACAAAATAGCAAGGTTCGTCACAAACTCCCACATAACTCACACCACTGCCTCTCACTCAACTCACTACAATGGCTAGAACTCCCACAACAACTTCTTCTATCTCAGTTACAAATTATTCACTCCATACTTTATAAACCATCATCCTGCTCTGTCCTGTGCTCCTTGGTATCCATCTACACACCAACTCGCACAATTCATACCTCTAACCAACAACTCCTTGACATCTACCAACAAAAAAAAACTATTGGTAGACTACTTTGTAAATTCACCCTATTCCAGGTATGGAATAACCTCCCATCCCAATTACACGCCATTACACATCCTTCACAGTTTAAGAAAGAACTCAAACTACACTTTATGAGAACCAAAAGTTGTACTTGCCATGACCCCACTTAGCTCCAATTCTACTCTGTAGTACACATTTCATTACAATTTCACAGCATACTTTTTTATCACTCCAATACTATTACTGTTATCCCACAATATCATACAATCCTCTCAGCATATTATCTCCCACATTTATTGCACTGACATCTCATTACACCTCTTGATATTCCTTCCACCCCTTTCATGAATCCTGCCTGATACACACTACATCCTTATATATAAAAACTCAATTAATTACTCAACAATCATCAGTTAAGTGCCAGTGAATCTTCTTTTAAAGATGCACTGTGCACTTTCTCAATCACCTATTACTGTGTAGGCCATTCATAACAGAATACTGTGTGTTCTCATTTATAAACTGATCACATCATTATTAAATGTATATATTATGTATTGAATATGTATTAAATGTATATATTATGTATTGAATATGTACATATCACGACATATATTAAAAACTATTCATACTAAAATAAAGTTATAATAATATGTATATCAAATAAAATAGGATAAAATACAAAATAAAGACATCTAATGACACAAATACAATTGAAGATGAAAAATAATTGTATCTACGATCATGTTGTGACAGTTCTTACTTAATAATCATATAAATCAATTATAATACTACTAAAATCAATTGGTAATATAATAATTCTCTAAAAATTCATTTACATTTATTTATACGATTAAAGCTATAATTTTTGTCCATTTATCCATATCACGATGATGGATAATAACTTCCGCTTGTGTGTGTGTGTGTGTGTGTGTGTGTGTGTGTGTGTGTGTGTGTGTGTGTGTGTGTGTGTGTATATATATATATATATATATATATATATATATATATATATGTACACTCTTAATAACTAACCTATAACAGCTGAAAACATCTGTATCTCTTAATTTCAGTCAAAGGATGTAGTATATATAAGGATGTAGTGGGTATCAAGTAACTGAGTAATTCAGGAAGGAGATAGGCTTGGGCAAGACTGGGTTTGGAGTTGGGAGCAAGACATTTCTTATTACTGTAGAGAAGACCCAGTTTCATGTTAGTTTTTTTGATACAGTGTTGGATATGGATGTTTAATTTGAGTTGGTCATCGATTATTGTACCCAGTCACTTAGTATGAGGCTCAGCTTTGATAAGAATGTTATCTAGTGAAGAAGGTGGATATAAGTTGGTGGGGAATTTTGGGTTGAAATAGTAAGAGCTTAGTTTTTTTTGGGGTTGAGTATAAGTTGATGCTCTATGAGCCATTTCTCCACAGATGAGAAGGAGTTTTGGGTGATAGAAAGAAGTTTAGAGATGTTGTCAGCACAAGAGTTGAGTGGAGTCATTGGCATACTGTATGAGGGAGGAGGTGTTACAGGAGAAGTAAAGATGATTGATGAAGATGTTGAATAGGAGGGGGCCAAGGATTGAGCCTTGAGAGACACCTGTTTGGATAGGTAGGAAAGGGGAGCAAGCAGATGGCCATCTGATAGACTGGAGCCTATTTGATAGATAGCTTGAGAACCAGTGAATAGGAGAGGGGGAGAGATTAAGGTCAGTAAGCTTAGTAAGTTGCTTAGAATGGAAGACAGTATCAAAAGCTTTAGAGAGGTCAAAAAAAAGGCAAGACACAAGGAGGTTTTTGCCCATGGCTTCAGCAACAGTGTTAAGTGAAGGATAGGAGGGCAGTGGAGGTGCTATGGTGTGGGCTAAAACCATGTTAAGTGGGGGTCAGAAGATTTTTATTAATAAGGTGAGTTAAAAGCTGATTGTGAATACATTTTTCGAGAATTTTGGATAGAGGAGATAGGATGGCAATGGTTCTGTAGTTAGAGGGCTCAGTAGATTTATTTCCTTTGTGAAGTGGAATGGTGTAGAAAGATTTCCAGATGTCAGGGATAGTAGACTCTTGAAGAGATCTATTTATTAGGATAGAGACAGGATAGGCTATGGAATGAGCAGAGAGTTTAAGAAAGAGAGGAGGGAGGTTATCGGTACAGGGAGAACAAGGTTTCAGTTTTAATAGAAGAGACTTGATGTAGCCTGTGGAGACAGGGTTAAGAGAGAAAGCGGTTGTGTTGCATGTACAGTGAGTGGTGTGAGGGTGGTTATAGCTTTGGGATGGTTGGGTAAGTTTTTGAATCGATTCAATGAAGTAGCTATTAAGTAAGATGACAATTTCTAATAGAGAATTATTAGGGTAGGGGTTGGGGGTGGTAGGTTGACCTGGATTTAACATTTTATTGATGGCATGCCAGAATTTTGGGGGTTAGACTTTTGGGATAACTGGGGATTATAAAAAATAAGTTTTCGTCTCTTTGTTAATTGTTATTTTTGTTAGATTTCTTAATTCTTTATATTTTTGTTGGAATGTTTAGAATTTGGTTTTTATCCATTTTTTTCAATTTTTGTTTCTTTCTTTCATGAGAGATAGGGTGTTTTGATGAGCCAAGGTGAGTAGTTGGCTTTGATTCTCACATTTCTAAGAGAAACTAAAGAGTCAAATATATCAAGAAAAATGTGATTAAAGTGTAGAATGGCTTCATTAACAGGGAGGTACTTAAGGAAGCCCCACTTTATAGAAGCGAGCCTGTTATTGAAGGTTTCAGGATTGAAAGAAAGTTTGCAACACACTCTAAAATGGTGGAATTTATGTATTTGGGAAGAGTAACATTGGATGTGGATAGGGAGATGGTCACTTAAGGAGTTGGGTAGGGCTCTGGTGTCATAATATAAGGTGGGATCAGAGGTAAGAATCCAGTCTAAGGTGATACCTTGGGTATTGTTGTTGTTGAAGTGTGTAGGAGTTGTGATAAGTTGATGGAAGCGGTATAGGTTGATTTGAAGGGAGGGAGAGGTAGAGAACAATTTCTGCCAGTTGATATTTATGCCACCTAGTAGTAAGGTCTCATAAGGTATATTAGTAGAAATCCATGCTAGATTAGATTAGAGGATGGGAATGTTGTTTCCCAGTGGGATATAGATAGAGGCAATGGCAAATTTCTTATGGGAGTTGAGGTGACAGTTTAGAAGTAGTAGTTCAGCTGATTGAAAATTAGGCAAATATATTGGCAGGGGGGATAGGTTAAAGTGTTCAGAATACATAATTGTGACACCTCCACCTTTTTTGGTGGTGCTATCTTGGTGATAGATGTTATAGTGGGGAGGTAGTATTTCAGTGTTAGACATAAGTGGTTTTAGCCAAGTTTCAGATAAGGCCAGGATGTGTCGTGATTGGTGGGTGATCCAGGAGTGTAGTTCTGTAACTTTATTAAGTAGACTTTGTATGTTAAAGCTAGAAAAATGTTTAATGAGACAAATATTTGTTGTGATTGAGCTAGATGGGCCTGGGTTCAGGTAGATGTCACCGGAAGATTGTAAATTGTTAGAAAAAGGGGAAGGTTTATTTGTATAAAAGTAAAAGCCAGTGGGTTTGTATTTAGATTTGAAGGATGTAATAGAGACAGAGAAATTTTTTATTTTGATAAGATGTGTGAAAGAAGAGTTAAAGAGAGAGGGGCAAATTAGGAAGGGTAGAAATGGTTCTTTGTGGAGTACAGGAAAAGTGTAGGTTGGGGATGAATGTGAAAAATTAAGGTGTATATGATAGGAGGTAAGTAAAGAGAGGTATATAAGCAGGACTGATGTGAGGTAGAGTGGAGGCATGGTTTGAAATGAGATAAAGATAGTAGAAGGATGACACAGAGCTAGGTAAATGTGTGTGTGGGGAAGAGGTTATTTACTAGGTAGTTGAGGGGTGAGAAATAAGATGCAAATAATGAACAGAGTATAAAAGAGAGACTAATTTACAATGTAGAGAGGAGTAAGCAAGAAGGGAGCATTAGTATGTTAAGGGAAGGTAGAGTAAAAGGCTGAAGATTTGCTAAGATGTTGTTAGTGTGGGGAAGATCGTGACAGGGAGGGAGATGAGAGAGTGGGGTTGTGGTGTGAGTAGGTATAAGGAATAATTGATATATCAGTGGATGTAGGAGAGGGATAGGCAACTATTTGGACAAGAGTGGTAGGAAGTTCACAGAGGACAGCTGTGATTGGATAAGTGGGGAGAGTGGAAGGGGTTGGAAATGAGGTTCAGCCAGTATAAATGAAATGAAAGAGGGGGTGGGTAGGAATGGGGGTAGAATAGGGGAGAGGATTGAGCCTGAGTGTATTGAGGGCAAATGAAGTGGGGTGGGCCAGGAAACAGCAGTCGCCACAAAAGACAATCAGCAGGCCAGGAGGGAAACAGTAAGGAGCAAGGAGTGAGAGTCAGCAGATAATTACAAGAGGTGGGGAGGTGTAGGCAGAGAGGGAAAGGATGTTGTAGCGAGGTATACACAGGTATTTGCAGTAAGATAAAAACAGTTAGTAATTTTCTTGGGTGGCGAAAGCCAAGGTACATTTTGGCTAGACTTACAAAGGCGCCCTAGGGCCAATAGCCTAGTACCTACCTATGAACTTATGAACCTGTAAAAGGAGACTTAAAACAGAAAACAAGAGAGCATAACTAACTAAGAGAGTTAGCACTAGGGTAGTGACTAACGTAAAGATGGCAGAGAGAGACAAAGAGGCAAGGCTTTTAACAAACAGATGAATGCTGAGGGGTCTCAGTGGTATGCAGGTATCCTTTACAGTAGACAAAGAAAGACTAATTTGTGGTATGAGCTTGGAACATACTTTAGTTTAAACTGACTATGCAATAGAACACAGGCGTTATTCAAGGAGTTGGAGCAGTATCTGTAAAGGGGGTAGAAGCAGTCTGGAAGGGAAGATACTTTGCCCTTAAAACCCAGGGAGAAAGGATGGAAGAGAGTGTCTTGAGTATAAAAGCTAGGGAAAAAACAAAAATAATAGAGGTGCTATAAGCAACTACTGATAACAGCCAGAGAGGAGTTAGTTGAGATAAAATATGAAAAAAAATAAAAACATAAAAGTTATTAGCTTTACATATTAGAGCAGTAAAAATGTGAGACAAAAGTTCAATGACTTACTTCCACTATAACACTTTCACATAAAAATGGTAAGCTATTAACCACAAATAAAAATGTCTGCTGTAGTTCTAGTAATACACTTGTGTCATTTTGCAGTTGAAATAATCCAAGTAACTGAGATATGAAAAATATGGCTAATATGAAGTTCTATACTTTAACATTCATTGCAGCTAGAATAACTCTTGAATTGTACAAGCCATGTGAAGCATTTATAACAACTGGCAGTCGCACAGCAACTGAGCTTAGAATTAAAAAAAAAAAAAAAATATATATATATATATATATATATATATATATATATATATATATATATGTGTATACACACACATATATGAACTAACCTTCACAAAGCTGCAACTAAAGTATATGACATTCTGGTCATGCCATAAAGCAGTCGGTGTGTAAGGCAAATGCCCATTAATGCAATAACTAGATTCTACAAACCCACTGTTACCAGTTAAATCTGCTAAAGAGAGACAAACAGAAGTCTACAGAAATATGGTAACAGTGTTTAATAGAGCAGTTGCTATCTGAGTAGAAATAATATGTCCAAATGCAGGTAAAATAATATATTTCAATTTATGTACAGCCTTTTACTTGTGTGGCATGAGACAACAATAACTCAGCTGAGTCATGGTGCTTAGCAAATAGTTGTTTAGGTGCTTAACAAAGACTAGACTAGATTCCACTTTAAAATGTTATGGTTTGAATTGTGTTCAGGCAGAAGCCGTACACACAGAAAAACATAATTCAAGGACATTTTATGTTCCTTATATATTTATATACAGATATGTGTGTGTATGTGTATATATATATCTATCTAAATATATGTTTTAGAGGTGAATGCTGTACATGTATTTCAGTGCAGTAATGTATGCTTTGATAGTTTTCTGCCTAATAACTGTAAGTATATAGAGGGATGGTTTAAAAATATATAGAGACGTAAAACAACTGGTCATTTCTCATTATGTGCTGATCATTCACTTGATACATTAACCCCCACCCCTTCCCCACCCTTCACTCTGACTAGGGTGTGATGCCTGACTAAGTTCATCCATGTTGTACATGCAGTTAATATTGCAGAAGAAACAACTGTCTTATACAACTATTATACTAAAATATTTTCTGGCCTACACAAACAAAATTTATTCTTTACAAAAACGGACTGCATGTACTTTACTAGCTAAGATAATGCAATGCACTAAATGAAATTATGCAGCAATGCACATTTTTCTTTGTGTATAAATAGATGCATTTATATACATAAAGATAGTTTTGAGTGTACTTGTGCAGATGTGTATCTATAATTTACAGACATATATTTGCAGACTTGTGTATACTTCTTTACTAATGCTTACATATATTACATTTGTATTTATACAGATAATTATGTTGTCACATAAACATTGCATATGCTTCTACACAGATGCATTTCTTTGTACAGATATGTTTATGCTTTCTTTTGCATTATTATAATGACATTATAGATGCATATTTATAGGAAGATATATTTTTTAAAACAACAAAATTACCGCTAGTTCTCCCAAAGTATCCTGCTGCAAGACACAAAAATATTCAAATTATACTGGAACAGTAATCAGGATACACCACGAGAAGTCCAATATTGTCAGAAAAGTTCTTTTATTCCATAAAACTGCAGAAGATGAGCGCTTTCACGTGCTTGAACGCACGCTTCTTCAGATCTACTAACATCATTCTCTAATGCCCTTTTATACAGTTAAAACAATTCCTAATTGTTCCCAATTAAAACCTCATTACATACTTTATCAATCAAGTATTTAAAGATACATCACAATTCAACCTTACTTGATCTATAGTAAAATTTTACTCACTTTAAAATTGACTAGAAGTTAATGCGTTTCATCATTTACATTCAACTTAATAAACACTTTCACATATATTTAGTCACTATAACTCAATTTAAAGGTTTTGTACCTAGCGTACATTATCTTTTATTCATTTATTTATCCTTTGCATTTCAATACTTCAAGCACCAAAAAATATTATAGTACCTGTGTAGAACTCTGAAAGAGTTATTAAGATAAAAGTGAAAGTAAAAAAAAATATAAAAATATAAAAATACATTCTTATTTGATTACTCTCAACAACTTTTAACATGAACTATGCATCTTTGGCATAAAGTGCTTAGAGTTCATTCGTTGCCTCCTGCTTCTCTATTCATTAGGCGTTAGTGTAAATAACAACTGCATATAGCTCTACAGAGAAACGCAAATGAAGTACTCTAATATTTATTCAGGACTTCTCTGCATAATGAACATATATCCCCATAGAGCAGCTCTTAGGATAACTTGCTTTTCCAACATGTGCATTATAGTGTACATCGCAGTGGTGCGTGTTAAAGCAGTATATCCAAAGGATTCCCCTCGGTTAACTTGGATATCAGATATAAGATAGCTTATAATATTAGATATAGAATGGGACATCAAAAAAGCATTTTTTATATATATATTTACCTATATTAAATATGTCCTTTATTCATTAATTAATTATGAATTATTTAGTGATTCAAATACTATTATCATCTTGTTAACTATTATGAGAAACAAATCTATATTTTTATTTAATAATTGATCAAATTAATAAATATATAAAATATTGTATTCAATATAATAAAAATGAATTTAACCAACCTCCTATACATATTGCAGTTAAAATTCATAGATATTACTTTCAAACTAAATGAATATAATAAAAACTATACTAAATAAAGTAAAACAAAACAAAATAGAGTAAAATGAATAATTAATTAATGATTAACTTATTTCTCAATGTCCAAAACTAATCAATCATACCTATTTAATTGAAGTTAAATGTTGTTTAGCTTGCTTTAACCATTCTCTTTATTTCAAAATTGGTTTTAAAGACAAGTAATTATTAATGCCAGGTTCCCTGTGTGCTCCTGTTCTGAGAATCCAATCCAGTTCTAATTTATGTAAATAATTATTCCTATCACCCATTCTAACATTGTCTTTCAATGTTTGTAGGACCCTGAATCTAAATTCATGATCAGAATTCTCCTTAATGTGCTTTGCTAGTGCATTTAATTCATTTTGTTTGATCAATTATTAAATAAAAATATAGATTTGTTTCTCATAATAGTTAACAAGATGATAATAGTATTTGAATCACTAAATAATTCATAATTAATTAATGAATAAAGGACATATTTAATATAGGTAAATATATATATAAAAAATGCTTTTTTGATGTCCCATTCTATATCTAATATTATAAGCTATCTTATATCTGATATCCAAGTTAACCGAGGGGAATCCTTTGGATATACTGCTTTAACACGCACCACTGCGATGTACACTATAATGCACATGTTGGAAAAGCAAGTTATCCTAAGAGCTGCTCTATGGGGATATATGTTCATTATGCAGAGAAGTCCTGAATAAATATTAGAGTACTTCATTAGCGTTTCTCTGTAGAGCTATATGCAGTTGTTATTTACACTAACGCCTAATGAATAGAGAAGCAGGAGGCAACGAATGAACTCTAAGCACTTTATGCCAAAGATGCATAGTTCATGTTAAAAGTTGTTGAGAGTAATCAAATAAGAATGTATTTTTATATTTTTATATTATTTTTTACTTTCACTTTTATCTTAACTCTTTCAGAGTTCTACACAGGTACTATAATATTTTTTGGCGCTTGAAGTATTGAAATGCAAAGGATAAATAAATGAATAAAAGATAATGTACGCTAGGTACAAAACCTTTAAATTGAGTTATAGTGACTAAATATATGTGAAAGTGTTTATTAAGTTGAATGTAAATGATGAAACGCATTAACTTCTAGTCAATTTTAAAGTGAGTAAAATTTTACTATAGATCAAGTAAGGTTGAATTGTGATGTATCTTTAAATACTTGATTGATAAAGTATGTAATGAGGCTTTAATTGGGAACAATTAGGAATTGTTTTAACTGTATAAAAGGGCATTAGAGAATGATGTTAGTAGATCTGAAGAAGCGTGCGTTCAAGCACGTGAAAGCGCTCATCTTCTGCAGTTTTATGGAATAAAAGAACTTTTCTGACAATATTGGACTTCTCGTGGTGTATCCTGATTACTGTTCCAGTATAATTTGAACATATATTTTTTCTAACAAATGTCTTCAATTATACAACATTCTTATAGTATGTTTTTATCTTTAATATGAACAAAATATGAAAAAATGTTATACAACTATATATAAAAAATGTGGCCTTCTCACCACTACCTGGACAATCCACTTGGCCAACTGCTCAGGCCTACACTTCTGCAGATTATTCTTTGACTGCATTGTTGGCCAGAGCTGATGATCCTTGTCAGGGATTACAGGTTCTCACCCAACTCCTGACACATTACCTTTTTTTTCCACTCACTCTCCCTTATGTAAGCCTGGATCATATCCAGGTATGACTCACTAAGAAGGTAGAACACAGTCTTTGTCTGCTTATTTGACCCACTCAGAGCGTGACCTCATGCGTTTATATATTCTGTTATTATTCAAAGTACCAGAACCAGAATGAAGAAAGAATAAATCAGGCTGCAGTTTACAGGTTTAGCACATTTCCTTCTGGAATGTGATATTACCTTACACAATCCTAGTTAACCAGCAGAGGCATTAGAACAGGTGCTGCTTTTATTGGCAAGTCTGGTTTTACCAAAAATGCTTTATCACCTACATGTGTTTTTTCAAAGGAATACATTCACATTTCATTTATATGCCAGATAAAAGTCAGTGCGTAATCATATTCTTACTTACAGTTGCTACTGCTGCTGCTGTGCATTTCTGCAAGTATCTTTTCAGAGTATTATACCTGACTCTCATTTATTCATCCCTTATGAAGTATTGGAGCAGTTTTATTGCATTTTTTGGGGGGTGCTTTTTTCAGAAATAAATATTCCTGTGTACATACCAACTCTTGCAAATTATGTAAAATGGCTGTACAAATTCACATGCATGTGACTTCACTTTGCCTTTTCTAAATATAGTTAGCTAAGATTATAACTGAAGCTCTCCGTATATTCCCGTGGCATGCTGGGAACTGCTGAGGACTTTTACAAACTTCATCACTTTCTGCAGTGCATTCACACTAACCCTAGACTGTTTTTACAAGTGCACGGGGCCTTGTTATGGAGATAAATTGACTTAGATGTTCACATATTCCTGTGAATCATAAATATAAACATAGAAGGGCCTAATTTGTGTACAAACTGCATAAATGAACCTTAATGGATGTGAAAAGTTTAACACCACCATATTAACTTGCTCTTACTCGAGTTAGGCAGCAAATGACTTTTAAGTAAAAAATTAATAAAAATACTGTAAATTAATATGAAGCACTTCAAAATTATGTAAAAGTACCGGGTTTGCATCAATAAAATTTTGTTTTAATCATATGATGGGCATAGTACAATGGCTTTAGTGAATACTATAAAACTGACATTTGTGAATGGAACATCATTACAGCAGCAATGGAAATGATTAGTGATCACTGAAAAAATCATTTACTTTGGCATCATTTAGTGATTGTGCATACATGGTAGAAATGCAGGGATTTATCTGTGAAGTATTGAAGTGGTAAGGATGTTTTGTTGCCTAAACAATTTGTCTTTATTTGGAGATATATGAGAGTCACTGCTGAATAAAAAAATGACACCATTATGAATATAAGACAGTGGTAGGGCTTGGGGAAGGATGGTTGCTTTACTATTATGAATGTGTTTATGATAGGGCAGACATTAGTGTAGCACACATTTACTTAGCCAGACTGCGATACTGCATGTATATATAATTATAGAGTTTGTGTCGCCTACATTTCTTATGAGAATGGCAGGCATGCTTTCATTGTTGTGTTGTTTAAATGATGATTACATCAAAAGTTTTTCTGTGTGTGACTATGGCATATTTCTTGTGCGCTGTAATGATGCAGAGCAAGGGATCAAGGTACAGAAAAGACAACTTCAGCCATGAAGAAAACCGCATCCTTATGACAGCCCTTAGGACATATGGCAATTGTTTGTCTGGTAAAGAGGGGATCAAACAAGCTGAGAGGCCCAAAGCCTGGCATCAAGTTGTAATGGACATTGATAATTTCTGTGGAAGAAAAAACACATGAACACAGTGCAAGAAGAGGACAAATTATATAAGATGTGCTAGAAGCAAGGTGAGGCTGAATGCAATTGCCTGTACTAGTAATGGGAGCGGTCTCCAAAAATTGTCCATTTCACACCAGATGAGGAATACCTCCTTTCCATCCATGGGGATGACTGTGCCACAGAAGATATTGGCACTTTAATAATCAGAGGTGGCATGGACACTGGATGTTACCAATGTCTGTTGTAGCAACACTTGTCTGCTCAGAAAGGTTGGCTTTAAACCAGTAAAATACATGTATTCAGAGAACTGAAGGCTCACATGGAGTGATGACATTGAGCACATGACAGTTACTATCACCAGGGAACCTTCCAGAATTCCTACACAGAATGACAATTAAGGCCATGTGCATGCTAAGTGTCCCCCACACACCTCTTTAATAAGTAGACAGAGGTGTTTGCTATTTCTTTATTAGTAATGTTTTTGAATAATTTTTTACAGGTTCAGCAGCAGAAACAAACAGTTCCACTATACAGGGGAATGGTCAATGAAGATGATGAGAACACAGTTATACATATAAAACAGCCTGAGGAAAATGGCTGACAGTACCCACATTTAATGACAGCATCTCACACACACAACACAAAAGTAACTCTGCAGGAAGTAACAGTGCATCACAAAGTCATGCTCACATGACACACACTTTTACATGGAGAAAACCCATGAATGTCTACACCTGCATCTGCAAACCCTAACACTTTCTGGATGATGGCAAACATTTAGAGGTAACAGTGTCCAGAGTGACACCTTCACAAATGAAAACCAAGTGGAGAAATTTGTCACAGCTACCCCAGAAAACACAAAAAGCATTGGCAGCCCTGCAGGACATGTGCTGTGACATTGTTCGGGCTCAGAGCACTGCCACAGACAATCATCTGAAAATAGTCAGTGTCCTCCCAGGCATAGGTTAGGTCTTTAGCACCACATGGAAATGTCTCAGAGCAGGGATAATGCCACGATCACACTGATGAATAGTATGGTGGCTCACCAAACATCTGTGGCCGCCTCCATTTGTACACTAGTTTGACCTTACCAGACTGAAGTAGGATTCACTCTTGGAAGGGGAAAAGGACTGGGCACTGCCTGGACATGTGGGGGCAGATCACATGTGAGTACAAGTGCTTCTCAAGAAAGCATTACAATTAGTTGGGGGAACAAGCATGACAGATTTCATGCAGACCACTTCAGGGTTCATTTACACCTAGCAGAACCTTTCATTCAAAATCCTGGACCCAGTCCCATAGCACCATCAGACCAGTGTCTGCAGGTTCTCCTGCATCAGATAAGTCACTCCATTGGACCAACTCACCATCCAGCTCTCAGTACAGCCCCTCTTCAAAATTACTTGTACCATCACATAGCTTATCTTTAGGAGCTGTGTATGACACGTTTGACCTTGACCTATTCAAGTATGATATTCCTGATACTTACAATGTGTCAATGATTAACCTGAAGGGGAATAAATTATTTAAAAAAGGTGGGGTGAGGACTAGGACACTTTCTAACGATATTGCTTAAAACCTCATGGAACTGTGGAAAGAAAGTTGCATGTCATAACATAAAATTGCAGTGATTAACACCATTAATGATATGTGCATTTTCTTTGCTCCAACTGGCAGTTACCTACAACTTAAAGCTAGTACTGTGCAAGTTTTTAGGGAGACACTAAAAGGAAAATTACAGATTAAAATGAGCATCCTGCCATGTAAATAAACACTGCTGCCAATTCAACCTCACCACTGCAGAAATCATAATATCTTTGTCTTTGAGGCCAGAAATTATTGTGTATAACAAAATAAAATAATCTAATGTGCCCTACCTCAAGAGACAAGATAGGTTAAACTACATGACAAAAATTGCTACATTTTTATTCAATTACAAGGTATGAACTCATGCTAAATACTGAATTAACACATTTCACTAATTGTACCACTTTAGGACATTCAATAAATGCATAGTTAGGTAGACCATAGAAATTATTGTGCAACACAGTTAAAATGTAATTAGTACTTATATGATGCCTTACAATTTCACTAAACAGGAGTCAGTGAGGACTCAGACCTGGCTTTTAAAGACAGTAATATAATACCTGAAATAAAATAATAATTATTTGAAGATGAGAACGAATGTCAGATGAACAGTGACAGCAGAACATGCACCACACAGCATAGCCCACAGATGCCACTTCCTACATCAATTACAAGCTATTCGTTTTAAACAAGAAAGAGTACACTAACCTGTATGTAATGGTCTATAATTCTGGACTAATTCTGCAGATGAAGACTGATAAACAAATATGCAGAGTAGCAGAAAGTAAGATGGGAGATGAGCAGTTTGGATTCAGATCTGGATGCAGCACAACTGACTTAATATTTGTAGTGAGACAGATAGTTGAGAAGAAGCTAGAGATGAGGAAAGAGTCTAACTAGACATTCTTAAACTTGGAGAAAGAATATGACTAGGTCCCTGGAATGCTGATTTGGGCAGTCATGCAGTGGTTCAAAGTCACAGAAACATTGGTAGAATTATTGTAAGCTATGTAGATGACCCAATGATGTTAAGTATGAACAGTGTTCAGTCTCACAGAGGGGACCCCGGTTGGAGTGAGTGTGTATCAAGGATCAGCTCTGAGCACACTCCTATTCATACTAGTGGTAACCTACACTAGCAAACAGGTTGAAGGGGACAAATCATCAAAGCTGCTGTATGCAGGCAATGTGGCATAACAGGCAGAGTCTTAGCAAGAACTTCAGCAAAGGATAGAGGAATGGATTGCAAAACTGAAGGCAAACTGGATGAAGCTGTGTAAAGATAAGACAGCTGTAATGGTAGCAAATGGGAGAAACTAGAAGAAGCTGAGAATTGAAATAGAAGGGAAAAGAGTGGAAGAGGATAACAACTTCAGGTATCTGTGAGGGTGGCACAGGTTAAGGAAAGTCTGAATGAGGAGGGCAAAGTCAGAATCAGAGGGATTGCAGCCAACTGGCACAGAGTGTCAGGTATAATATATGACAGAAGAATGCCAAAGAAGCTAAAAAGTAAGGTGAACAAAACAGTGGCATGACCAGTACTACTGAATGGTACAGAAACCTGGACAGTAAAGGCAGAGCAGTTGAGGAAGCTAGAGGTAAAGGAGATGAAGTGCCTGAGATGGGTGGTAGTTTGCACTGTTGAACAGATGAAGAAATGAGTTATATAACAGCAGAAGCCAAATTAGCTCCTATTGCAGAAAAGGTCACATATTACAGATTTCAGGCATATGAGCAGAAAAGCAGAATACAATCTGGTGAAGAAGATTTGTTTCTAAGACCACACACTCACCCATCAATGACATGGCAATAGCATCTGAATTACAGGACTGCACCAATCCTTGAGCAGCATGCTTACTGATTCAAAGCTTTACATCTTGTTTTGTTATCAAAACAATGGTCTCCCCCTTAAGGATAAAGTTGCCAAGAAGTTGAAGTCTATCATTTGGAGAGAGGATTTGCACCTAAAAAGAAAGAAGGGGAGTTCCACCTGATTCATTACTTGTCTTTCCCTAATGGTGCACCAGTGAATGGTTACATTAGTATAGAAGATGCCAAGGTATAATATGCTTTACTGGACAAAGTGGCTTCCATCATCCAAAGGTTTTCTGATATGTAGCTAGGAAATTTAGATAAGGAATCTGCCTTTCTAAACTTTTACCTGTTAAGGAACAAGACTGCCTCCTTCAAGCACTATACTTTCAAGGCCAATTTTATTTCAGCAAAGCAATGCTAATGACTTGCTCCACAGTGTACTTTATTTTTGAAACATTCCGTTTAGCCATCCATTGGTGCTGACAACATAAGGATCCCCAGCAAGTGGCCATTTATTACTTAGGTGATTTCATCTTTGTAGGAGAAGGGGAACCAAAGACCATATAGAGGATGGACATTTTCCTTAAGCTGTGTCAGGATCTGGATGTCCACTTAGCTGTAGACAACATTGAAGGGCCCAGTACACTTATCACACTTTTAGGCTTTGACATTGAGATGATTGGAACAGATTTCAGATTAGCAGGAGTTAAACTTCAGTGGCTGAGAGAGGCCATCAAGGAATTTTTGCAACTAAAGCAGGCCAGAGTCCAGAGAGTGATGGAATTCAAGACCTCCTTAATTTTGTCTGTCAGACAGTGGCACCAGACAGGACATATACCTGGCCCTTAGCAAATGCCTTATGCGGTGGAAAGTCCAAATATTATTGGGTTTGTGTCACCCATAATGCCAAGAATGACCTGTGCCTATGGCAGGTCTTTTTAAATTAGTTCAACAAGATTTCTGTCTGGCAGTCAGACTGGATTTCATCACAGTCACTTCATCTGTATGTTGATGCAGTAGCGAGTCACAGGATGGGAACTTGATTAAATGGGTGCTGGTTTTATCCCCCCATGGCCTGTCTCTTGACCAGAAAGCAGGAAGTGTGAGATCACTATTCCAGGAGTTATGCTTATATGGTTGGCCACATTTGTATGGAAAGATCAGGTCAGGAACTGTCAGGTAGTCTTTCAATTGGATTCCCAGGCATTAGTCAAGGCTTTATGGAAAAGGTCCTCACATCCCTCATGGGCTGAGGCTGTCGGTATTACTCATCTTGTAGATTAATTTAACTTCTTCTGCCATGTATGCCCTCATGAAATGTAATACCATAGCTGACAGCCTTTCGTGGTTTCAGCTTCACAGGTTACTACAGATGGCTCCAGATGCTTATCATTTACCTATGCCAGTTCCACTGCAAGTTTGACTCATTAGAGAGGACAGATGTTAGCACTGCTGAACAGTTCCTGGTCAGTCATCACCAGAAAGGCTTATGTCTAGACATTATCAAAGTTTAAAATCTTTTACTTTAGTTTGCCTCATCCAGAGAGGTAGTGGCCTTTGTCCTTGATTACACATTGTATAATACAAATGTTTTGTCCAAGGATTCCGTTAGTTCTGTATGCATCAAAATTGTAGCCTTACAATGGCTAGTTAGATGTCTGAGACTTTGTGACTTCACAAAACATTGGTTAGTAACCAGGCTATTAAAAGGCTGGGGTAACCTATAGGGAACCATTACGGGTACAAGATGGCCTACTGAGAAAGTTTTGTGCTGCTGTTTGATTCTTGGTGTCAAGGCTGTAACAAGTGATTTTCACAAGTTTGTGCTCTGGTCCACCTTATTTTTTTGGCTATACACTGGTACCTGTTGGGTCAGTGAGCTCATGTAGTCAGCCTACTGGAAGATGTCATTGTGACTCATGAAGTGGTACTGGTTTGGTTAAAGAAATGCAAAACTGATCAAAAAAGTTCAGCTAGACTGGATGGGAGTGTATGCTTCTTGTCCAGTACACTGGGCTAGAACTTTTCAGCATCTGGCTTTTGACGAGTTCCTCCATCAGTTTGTTTTTAGACTTCCTTCAGAGTTTCTGGGTTCCCCAAATGATGCGGGGGATATGTTAGAGAAGACTATAACAAGCCAAGGAATTTCAGCTAAAGTTTTGGCTCCCATTAGTTTAGGATTTGGAAGAGCTTTCAACCTGGCCTGAGAGGGTCAATCTGTAGAAGTACTAAAATGAACTGGGAGATGGGTATTTAATGTCTTCTTGTCTTATGTCAGATAAATCACATTTTAGTTACTAAGTTTATGTTTCCTGGTCCTGGTCATTTATTGATTTTAGGACACTCCTTTATCTGCAGACCAGCATCAAAGGAGCAGTTTGGAAAGAGGGAGCAAATATCAACCTTGATTCATCCAGCTGATTAGTTTCTTGGCAAGGATTCTCTGGTTTACCTTGGCTCCAATTTTTCTTAGTTTGGGATTATTTGTTATCAGTATGACCTTCTCCATATGCTGTGGTCATACATTTTGATGGTGCTTCAACAAAGTATTAGTTTAAAGGTGTGCACACTTATGCAACCAACTTATTGTATATATTTTTTATTTTTTATATTTTTCTCATAACAGATTTGTTTGTTTTTCAATTGAATTGTACAGGTTATAGTCACATTAAAGGTGGGAAAAGTTTTGAAATGATTCATTGTGGTCTAATTTTTTAAATCACAATAACCTGGCATTTTAACAGGGGTATGTAAACTTTTTATTTATATCCACTGTTTATATCTATCTATCTATATATATACATATATATATATATATATATATATATATATATATATATATTTTTTTTTTTTAACCATCAAAATGTGGAAATATACTTTGATGAAAACGGGTTGGTTGAACGTCTGTTCTACCAATGTCCGTAATGTCGAACTGAAGCATATTAGTGAAAGTGAGTGCACATTCATTAACATGCAGTCGATGTGTTGAATTGAGATCGCAGTACAGTACGGATCGGGAAATGTTCCTTTTTCCTCTCTGTAGTGCAGTCTCAGAGTTGGAATATATAATAAGCAGGGGGTGGTGGGTGGAGGAGAGCTTGCCCCTCTGCAAAAACATTACCAGCAACACAGACTTTGGACATTGGAACTTCTACTTTTTGAGTGTCAATTCCATGGATAACATTTCCGACATTTTGGTAAGTCTGTATTAACAAATTTGGGAAATTAATTTGATTAAAATGTGGAAAAATATTTAATTTTTTTGATTTTCCACATTTTGATGGTAAACCATATATATATATATATATATATATATATATATATATATATATATATATATATATATATCAGATCTAATGATTTAATGTATAGGTGATTTATATGTATGATGCAAAGTTAACACATTTGATCTACTTAAGTTCTACTTTATTTTATTGTTATGGAAAGTTCTTCGGTTATGCTTCATGCATAACCTTTTCTCAATATCTTTCATTACATAATTGACTAATGTTTAAGAGTTTCCTTATTTTACAGCATTAAGTTATTTCTTCCATTTTTTTGCTTCAACTTGGAGGCCAGGATAAGGGGGAAACAGTCTGCATTAACAGGCTGGTGGCTGGTCTCACCCTCTTTTATCTCCCTTCTCTTACCTTGGGTCTTAAGGCTGGAGTACTTCTCTATACAGGATGACTGTACAGGTACATATTTTGATATCGATTAAGCCAACGTGACATTGGCTTGTACCATTTTGCAAGATTGGAGGACTAGTCTGGCATGGGTGAAGTGTACACCATCCAGCAGCTATGAGACTCAGTGCGTGTTGCAAGATGACATTATACTATATATTATACTATTTTATAAGAGGGATTCAAAAACCAGAAGGTTATTTTACTTCATGGACATGTGATGTTAATAAACAGTTCCACCGGCAAAAGGTGTCTGTCATTATTTGGGAACAAGTGTGGGATAAATTAAGTTTGCCTGCAAACTAGGTTTGCCCATTTTGAGCCTTCAACTAAAAGGGGGTGTGGCAACTTGATGGGATTTAAGAAGCAGACTCATAACATTCTTAGTGCTTGCCTTAATAAGACTGGCTCTCCAACCCAGCCTTCATAGTTCAGGTGGGTTTATACGGCCTCACCCTCATTTCTTTTCCTTGTCCTTCAGGCTGGTGTCCTCTGCTATGGAAGATGACTATACAAGTATGGATTTTGATAGCAAGTTTGCTGAGTGGGCATTGATTGTGCCACTCAGAAGGATTGGATGAATAGGATGGCATGGGCAGGGTGTACACCAACTGGTAATAGTGGGACTCAGTGTGTTGTAAAGTGATAATATCATACTGTTTCACAAGTATGCTGTTTTATAAGAAAGATTCAGAAAGAAGGAGGTCATTACGTTTTGTGGTGATGTGATCTTACTAAATGGTCACACTAGCAAATGGCATGTGTCGTCATTTTTGGGACCAGGTATGGAACAACTGTTAATGTCATGTTTAATAAAGATGGTTAAAAATGTGCACTTTGTTAAGTCATAAACATATTTATTTTAGTTTAAATAGTTGTTTTAATATTACATGTACATTTTTTTACACTTGTAATCTATATAGTGTACAGCCCCCAAGTGCAGCTATCCCATTACCAGCTTAATTTAATTAAGAATTGTACCTGTATCAGTTTCTGATTCCACTGTGCTTAGTTAAGGTGGAGTAAAGAACGACCTTAAGCTTATATTCTTTAATGCTCTGTATGTAACCTTATATATACCTTACTACTCTGCTCCCAATACTTAACCGGCCCCATAACAAGCATTTTAAATACATTTACTGCTTCCTCACTGAGTTTTTCTCAGTACTTACCTGAAGATTCTTAGTATGTGGGGTGTCATTTATCCTGTTTTACTCATAGTTTTAATTCTTCTTCATCCCCATTTCTCTTAACTTTACTTAGTTGTCTTCTCCCATGATGTTTTGCACCATTCAAAAGCTATCCTAGCTGGATCCTCTTTTTTTTTTTTTCTAATCCAGTTTCACTTTCACTTTGGTCTCTGTAAACTCCGGTCTCCCCTATTGTACTATCCTGGGAGTATACATACTAAATAGGCAAGTATTTTTTCTTTTTCTTATGATCATGTTCATTTTTTATAAATGTACTTGGTGATGTCTCTGTAAACTTTTTGTATAACATAAAGATAATCCATCGTTTTTAACCGCAGGCATAGTTTATTGTACACAGTGCTGTAGCAGTAGCTTGGATTCAGTATACTGTTGTACTTTGTTATTTAGTTTAAGTTTCTAATTGAGCTATGTGATAGCTCTGTCAGGGCATTTTATTTCACAGGATGTTATTTAAATGTACCTTGACTGTAATCTATTTTAAGTTCTAAATGAGCTATGCAATAGATCTTTGAATAAATTTTATTTTACAGGAAGTTAATCCAAGGTTTATACTGTAGGAATACGTTACTGTGCATAATGTTGTAGATGTAACTCTTAAGTTGTTCACTGTTATTTCTTTTTCCTGTTAATACTTTGTCTCTCTAATTCTGCTTTGGACATACTTAGAAACTGTTTGTGCTTAATGCAACATTGGGGAAATAGACGGACTAAGAGCATTGTTTATTGGTATTCACTGTACACCGTTTAAATGGTGACCAGATTATAGCTAATGTGGTAGGAATTCTTATATTGTTAATTATGCAACCTAGATCCTGTAGCTGTTGATGAGATTTTGCAGCTCTACTGCTTAGTCAAAAATAAAAGCTCTCTGATATTATCAGTCTTTGCTTTAGTTGTATTGTAGCTTCTTTTGTGTTGGTTCTGTAGCTACTTAAACAGAATATCTATCTCACATTGTATGCCCTGAGCAGAGTATGGTAAGCTCTAAACTACAAGGCACCCCCTGGATGATTTTAAACACCCGAGGAGTTAAAAACGCTTTATAAATAAGAAAGTGTGTATAAACTTTTTTTCCTATAAATTGGATATTCAATATAGAGTGTTTTTTGGCTTGAATAGTTGTTTTAATATTATGTGTTTTATTTTTACACTTGTAATTTGTATAGTGTACACACCCCCACCCCACCAAGTGCAGCTATCCTCCTCCCAGCTTAATTTAATTAAGAATTGTACTTGCAGGATTTTCTGATTCCACTGTGCTTAGTTAAAGAGGTTACAGAATGACCTTTACACTTATATTCTTTAATTTTCTGTATGTAACCTTATATACCTTACTATTGTGCTCCCAATACTTAACTGACCCCATAACTAGTGGTTTAAATAGGTTTGCTGCTGCCTCATGATAGTTTTGTTCTGAGTACTTACATGAAGATTCTTGGTCTCTGTGGTGTCATCCTGCTCCATTCGCCCTCTGGGCTCACATTGCTCCCCTACCCTGTCCCCAAATCCCAGTTGCCCCACTACCTCTAAATTTAAACCTATCCACACCACACCCCTTCCTCTGTTAGCTCCACCTTCCTCAACCATACACTCCATCCCTCAATATATTTCTATCAATATCACACTAGCATCCTATCTACATACTAATCTCTTACTTCAGTTCTATAAACTTTACTACTCTCCTCCAATTATCCAGATAGGCAGTCTTTCTGATTAACTCTCTAATAATCCTTAATGTAAAATGATTATCCTTACTCTCCTATTATTAATGATCTTCTCCCTCTCTTCATTTTCATCATATCTACTTCCTACCTGACCTATGCTAAGCCCTCCTACAGGCACTACCTCTTCCACCAATAACACAAATCACTACTCCCTGCCCGTCACTGCTCATCTACACAGACAATATATTGTTATTTAAACTTAAAGTGTTTCATTCACAGCTATATCTGTTTAACATTAAAATTACTGACAATTTAACCAAAGTTAAATCTTGCCTTTGCTATACAATCCTGAAATTCCTCTAGCTCTGTAGTAACATCAACCCTAACACTGATCCCAACATCACTCAATTTCCATCATCAACCCATATTCCAGGTTCATGAAATATGCTTAAATTTATCTCAGTAAACACAGATAGCATATGCAACAAAATCTCTGAGTTGCATGCTTGGATAACTGCACAATCTCCTGACATACTAGTAATTACTGAAACCTGGCTTAAACTGCACATAAAAGATAACAAAGTACTTCCTCCTGGCTTTAATATGTTCAGAGCTGATCAACTTAAAAGAAAAGGAGGCAGTGTTGCAGTAATATATCATGATTCTGTCTCCTTAACCCTTCACAACCAATCCATACCCTCCTTTGACAAAGCTGAACTATTGATCACCTATCTTAAATTAAACAACAATAACAGTCTCTGTATTATAGCGTTATGCATTCCCCCCTGTCAATAACTTATCAACTCTGGAAAGTATCCTATCCTGGGTGTCAAAAATATCTCTCTGGAAACAATAATATTAGGTGATGTCAACACTAACTGGCAGCAACTTAACTTACAGTTCCCCACAGATAGCATAAACCTATTTAGATTTTTCTCAACTAATTACTTATCCAACCTTTATCAGTTCCTCAAACCAAAATGTCTCAATTATTTATCAAATTTTGGTCTCCCACCCTAGCAATTTCTCTATATCCAAAATACGTCCATCCTCTATCAGTGATCACCACATCATCTGCACAACTATCTCTCATTCATGCAGACAACATACCTACAAAGCAGTATGAAACCTATCCAACGTTGACCAGCAGGCCTTTACAAATATATTAAACTCCATTAACTGGTCCTTCCTTAAATACTTACCATTAGATGATGCAGTTGAATAATTTAATTCTACATTCCTAAACACCTTAGACAGTTTAGTTCCCACTAGAAGGAAAAGAGTTAAAACCAGCGATACTCCTTGGCTTTCTGTCGATACCAGATCACTCATGAAAAAATAGAGATAAGGGTTGGACAACTTATCTAAAACATAAGACTCATAATAATTTACAACATTTCAAAGCACAGTGTAACCTTGTAAAGAAACAATGAGGAGTACAACAGCAAAACACACCAACTAATGTAAAAAAATGACCACCTTGAGTTCCACACAACACTGAATTAATTCCAATAAAAGATTAAGAGCTTTCATCCACACAATGTCTGGACTTCATCAGAATCAATTCTGATGAAGTCCAGACATTGTGCGGATGAAAGCGTTTAATCTTTTATTGGAATAAATTCAATGTTGTGCGGAACTCAAGGTGGTCGTTTTTTACATTGTAAAGAAACAAGATAATTTAGATAAAAAAACTCTTCTAGGCAAAGCCACAATATCAGCACAAATCCAGTCCAAAAACCTTCTGGAACACTATAAAAAATTCCTACACCCAGGAAGTCAGTCCTCCCCAACCCGCCTGTGATAGTACCTCCCTTGACATTAACTCTTACTTCATCGATAGCATAGCTTCCATCACAAACAAAGTCCCTCCATCACCCTATTTTCTCTCAGCCTCCTATTATATGTGACTCCACATTTTCCCTTCAATCAGTTCCCACTTCCTTCAACAAATCCTCTTGTGTAAGCTCAAACCATGTTCCCCCTCTGCAGATAATCTTCCTAACGCATTCTTAAAAATGGCTGCTGATTCAATTGCCTACCCAGTCCCCATAATCATTAATAGATCTATCAGGGAAGCTTGTGTCCCCTCCCTGTGGAAAAAAAAAATCATTCATCCTTCCCCTCCACAAAGGTGCCACCTCCACAGAAATTTCTAACTTTGGATAGCCGCGGTGGTGCAGCGGTTAGCATTGCTTCCTCACAGCAAGAGGTTCTCTCGTTTGATTCTTGGCTGGGGTGCCTTCTGTGCTGAGTCTGCATGTCTTCCCTGTGGTCACATGGGTTTCCTCCTGGTGCTCCAGTTTCCTCCCACATCCTAAAGACATGCTCTAGGTGGACTGGACACTCTAAATTGGCCCTAGGCATGAGTGTGTGTGTGTGTGTGTGTGTGTGTGTGTGTGTGTGTGTGTGTGTGTGTGTGTGTGTGTGTGTGTGTGTGTGTGTGTGTGTGTGTGTGTGTGTGTGTGTGTGTGTGTGTGTGTGTGTGTGTGTGTGCCTTCTGTGGAAGGTTGGGCCCTGGGCTGGCAACTCGACACCGAAAAACTCCACTGCCAATCATGAGCGGACAGGTGATCCGCTGTGGCAACCCCTAACTGGGAAAAGCCAAAAGAAGAAGAAGGCCAGTTGTTATACTTTTACCACTATCACAACTTCTAGAAAAATGTATCCGTAAACAACTTCTTTAATACCTGCTTGACAATAATCTCTCTCCCACCCAACATGGATGCAGATTAGCACACAGCACTATGACTGCCTTACTATCCTTTACTGACACTGTCAACAAAACTCGTGACTCAGGAAACTTTGTCTCTTCTCTGTTCTTAGATCTATCCAAAGTCTTTGTTACTGTCTCCCACTCCAAAATCTTAACCTAGCTATGTCTTCTGGGCTTAACTGAAACATTCTTACAATGGTTCATTAGATATCTCTTTAACAGATATTAAAATGTCAAATGGAAATCTAACTTCCCTCCTTACTTACCAGTCAGCACTGGGATACCCCAAGGCTCAATACTAAGTCCACTCCTCTTCAGCATTTTTATTAACCATCTTAAAACTGACAACCAACAGCCACCCTAATTCAATATGCTGAGATCTCTATGTTAATCTGCTCTGCCAGGAATCTTTCTCATCTACAGAGCTTAAATCAAGAAGCATTCAGTTTCACTGAGTCTTGGCTGAACAACAACCATCAACTAGTTAACTCCAAAAAAACTAAACTTCTGCTATTTTATACTAAAATAATTTTCTCCATATACTTCTAACGTTGCTATAACTTCTCTGAACAATACTTCAATCGATGTGGTTTCATATACAAAACTGTTAGGTGTAACTATCGACAACAGTCTTAAGTCTGACCTGCATATCAGCAACAACATAAAAAAAAACAAAAATCAAAAATTGGGCATGATGTATAGTGCTAAGAAATTCATCTCTAAATCCACAAGAGTAACCCTTGCCACCACATATTTTTTACCCTCCCTTCTATATGCTTCACCTATTCTAACCAATTTTCATTCTTCCATCAAAGCAAAACTTAGCCAATGTTATAATAAAATAGCTAAATTTGCAACAGGGCAGCAGGCCCACTACTCTCACCATTGCTCTGCTCTCAAGTTCTTAAATTGTCTCAAACTGCCCTACCTTTTCACCTTTAATCAGCTAACACTAACACAAAAAATGCTGTACAACTCCTCATTTTCACAATCTACATCATCAGTACTTCAGCACTATATTCCTTCTCGTGACCTACGCACTTCTCATAAGTATCTGCTATCTGTTTGCAAGCCTCAAACATCTAACGGTGTTTGGTCGGTACTCTCACTGTGTTGCCAAATCATGGCATAGCATTCCAGAATCAGTCAGACTTATACCCCACTACTATTCCTTCAAGTCTTGGCTAAAAGAACATCTAATCAATAATTGGATCTGCTCATGCTTCATGTCATCTTAGTCCTCTTTTCCATTACCTTCTCCTCAGTCTTAATAGACTTAAATTGATCTATTCTACTTCCCTTCCTGCATCACCTACGTTCTAACCTAACCGTTCTATAATTCCTTAACCTTCTAATGTTCCTTCTCTCTATTCTTACACTAATCTTTATCTATCCAAGAAATTATGACTGATTTACTACCTAAGTCTCTTGCCGGAAAGTGTATATAGTTTTTATGACATATTACTTATTCTGTAATATATGTTTCATGCATTATTATGTAACATGCATATTAGGAACTCTCTGTTATCATCTATATATTTTTATGTTCAACTTTACTGCTTGCTTTGCATTTGTTTATATTCTTCTTTTATTGTATCCACAAAATGCACTCCTGTGTGATTGTATTTCTAATCAATGTTGATTTATAATTCTGTTTAAATTGTACTGTGGGGCATTTCTCCCTAGGCCTCCGCTGAAAATGGACCCATATCCAGTTGGACTTTCCCGGTAATCAAATGTCAAATAAAATAAGTATAATTTAATAATCGATGGTTAATTTAATTAGCTGTATCTTTCACTGACACAACATTTCTCCAGAGTTTTCTTTGGTACTGAAGTTTTGCTTTTTATAGATCTTGGCATGTCTCTTAGACCCAGAGGAAACCAGACTTGTTTGTTTCCTTGGAAACAGAAAGAATAATCAGAAGTGGAACTCGGGTATCTTATTTAAAAGCACCAGCACGTAGTTGTCACTAGATAATCTGAAAGGCTCTGTCAAAGTTGGACACAGAACTCCTTTTGCTTTATTATAAGCAAGGAAAACAAATGACAACTCTCCTGTTATTCAGGTAACTGTACTTTAAATCAGATGCAGGCAAATATAACAAAATAATTTTGAGATTTTACATATCCTTGGCTACATTAAAGAACTAGTCATTTGATTATAATGAAGTAAAGGTTTATTTAATGTAAGGAGATATTTGTTTGATTATATTAAATTAAACATATACTTTTCTGGAGTCTAAGAATATTGAGAAGATAAGTTATATAAGTAAAGCATTTGCCAAAGAAACAGTAATGTCTGGAAATATTTTATGTTTTGCTCTCTCAGAATATACTTATTGTCTGTAAACAAATAAAACTACTATTTTTTTACTAAATCTATATGAAACATTACAAAGTCCTAGTAAAATCAAAGCCTGTAGTGTGCATTATAAAGTTCTAGTCAAATCAATGCCTGATTAAAGGAACAAAGATAGCCTTAGATTAAAGTACTGGAATAGAATAAGCATAAATGATTACAGTTAAGAAACAAGTCAGTAAAACTTTAAATAACTGATGCTCCTGCGTGATTGTGAATAGTCTGTAAAAAGCTTTAGTGCAAAGTATTTCATACACAACTGTCTGAGAGTTAATTGTTTATGGTTAGCAAGTCTATAAATTTTGCTGTTTTCTTTTGTTTATACTAATATAAGGTGCACATGCACCTCAGCATTAACTATGTGGGGATCAACTGTCATGTAAACACTGACAAACAAGCTGCTTTAATACTCTAAATAAATAAATTAATGAATTAACAGATGAAATATAAACTCAAGTGCTAATGGAAAGCAAGAATACTGAAAAAAGAAATAGAAAAATAAAGCTGCAGCAGTCTTAGCCAGTAAGTATAATCTATGCTTTTGTTGTATATCAGAAAAAAAACTCAGCTTGATATATTTTATCACAATATATTCAATCAGTGTAGAAATACAATGGGATACCCATTATGCATGTTTATCTTCATCATCACTACCCTGCATGTTTAAATGAATTTTCATGATGTCATAGATCTTATTTTGTGCGACCCACCATTGTATCTGACTGCTCCAAATATCTAGTGACTGTTCCCCTATAGAGCAGTGTATCAGTGCAGGGAGAGCCAGACTCCTGACATTTTTCTCAACAGCATCTTACTTAGAATAGTTCATATCAATTCTGTAGATCAAGGTATAATGTTTGCGACCACCAAAGAGTATATGCTCCAGTGCAAGCCACTTAACCATTAAATTCCCATGCAATACCATAACAATAGACCAGGCAAGCAACATTTATGTTCAGATGAACACAGTTGCAGCAAATGGATCAGTTCCAATCAACCACTATTACAGGAGACTTTGAACTTGCAACCAGCACGTTAAAAGTCCAGATTCTGCAGTAGATATTGTAATCTATTAAGAACATTCATGGCATAAATGTTAAAATTCCATTTCCACTTTGTTTGATTTACTAAAAAGGTGGACTTACTTATGCAATTCTGGAACTCAGAGAAACCTTCTTGAGCTTTTGATACTATATAACCTGTTATGTTACCAGGTCACATTTTGTGCTAGTAATACAGCAACTCACAGTAAGTTATTCCTGCTATATATGTATATATATATCAGATAGACTATATACCAGTACATTATGTAAACAGACATATGCAGGGTGGCTTGGGTTATGCAGATGTGGCAACAATATTTGAACAGGAAGCAGTACTTGCAGTGCCCAAAGTGTCACAGTGCAATTACCTTTTTTAGCAGGAGATGAGATTAAAGACTTTGCTGATAAACAAAACAACCTCTCTGCAGATGTTTACTAATGAAGGTAGAATATACATGAGCTGATCAGATTGTTTATTCTAAAGTATGTGTTCTATGAAGTCTCAGCTATTGACAGTGGACGTCTGCATATCTTCAGAATTTTGTTTGATATTCTAATGTCTTAATACGGATTTATCTTTTAAAATTAAAGCATGTTGTTCGTAGAACAGACTTAAAATCAGGTATACTATGGATAACTGTATTTTGATTAATCGATACAATTATATGATTCCCAAATATCCCAAACCATGGGAAGTTACTACTTAAAAAAGTGACATTCCTATGATTGCTAAACATAATACTTTTTTTCATGAATGCGTGTCCACCTGTACCACACTATAAAGGCAAACTCCCACACCATGAAACATATGTATATGAGTTTAGGCCAGCTGTTGGAATGACCAGCACATCTACATTTGTTTATTTGACACCATTTGGTCAACAGGTATGTGAGATGGGCAATCCCCAGATAGAAATATACTCCCTTTCCCAAGAGATTGTGCAGTCTTGGTGTCAGTATATATAATTAGTAGTGAGTGTGGAGAGGGAGCAGGGAGGTTTGCCCCCCCCCCTGCAAAATCCCTTGCATTGGTTTAGCCCACTCTGAGATAATCTACAGAGCATGCACAGAACATGAAAACATTAAATGTGTAGACATAATAATGTCATTCAACCAGCTGCCCTACATCCATATATATATATATATATATATATATATATATATATATATATATATATATATATATATATATATATATATATATATATGTGTGTGTGTGTGTGTGTGTGCACAAATTTGTGCCTCATAAAAGAGCAAATATGTATAGGAGCGACTCTCTAAACAACAATCAGTTTAGAGTGAACACTCAAAAAAATGAACAGTTATTACTTTCTATTTTTTTTTTTTTTGCGGGGGGGTATGCTCCCTGTACCACTCATGTGCCCCCACTACCCTGCTTATTATGTATAGTAACTCAAAGATAGCACAACAGTGGGGTAAGGGCAAATTCCCTTACCCAGCTGTATGGTGATCCCATTCAAAACTTTGCCAGCAGAAAATGTATTAGGAAGAATATCCACTCACATGTGCATTTTTTTTTTACAGCACCAAATATGTTATGTGTGTTTATATATACATATATATATATATATATATATATATATATATATATATATATATATATATATATATATATATATGGGTTCCCTTCAGAATCTCGAAGTACTGAAATCCCGAATTGCAGTAGCCCAAGACCAGAAGAGCAAAAGTGCAGAATACCAAAACCCCAGAAGCACGAATTTCAAAATCCCGAAGTTTGGAGATTTTGAATTAGCGGTTCTGGTGTTGCGGTGTGTGAGTGGATGGTTGGAGATGTAGGTAAATATTTGTGTTTTATGGGTTTGGGTATGGGCTTTAGTGTGTGTCCATGTGTTTTGTTAGTGTGATGTGTGTGTGTGTGAGGGGAATGTAGCTTGTATAGTGGTGTTTTTGTGTGTTTGTCTGTGTAGTGCGACGTCGGAGTTAGTATTTTTAAGAAGGGGGTATGCCACATGGGGGTGCAGGGGGGCTTGTATGTTGGGTAGGTGTTTGTCTTTGTGTGGGCAGCATGTTTTACGTAGAAGTCGCAATTTAAAATTTTACGCTTCTGGGTTTTGGCTTTATGGATTTTTTGATTCATGGTCTCGAGAGACTGAAATTCGAGATCTCAGTATTTTGAGATTATGAAGTGAATCCATATCTATCTATCTATATATATATATATATATATATGTATATGTATATATATATATATATATATATATATATATATATATATATATATATGTATATATATATATATATATATATATATATATATATATATATATATGAATCTATTTTTCTTTGTCAAAATTTCATTATTTCGAAAAAAAAAAATAGAAGACCACTTACGTGAAACTGCGCTTAAACAAAAGTGCACTTTCGTGTTATCAATGAACCGATAAAAAACCCAAAGCCCCCTTGTGAGGGGTTGCGACCCCACCCCCTGCTACTTAAATATACTAACTCTGAGATTTCACTACAGTGGGGAAACAGGTAAATTCCCTTTTCCCCACTGTATTGTGCTTCGGAACCACAGTGTTTCGTAGCAGTTCGTTGAACTGTTATTCACAAAAGTGCACTTTTGTTTAAGTGTAGTTTTGTGTAAGTGGTCCTCTACTTTTCTTTTGTGAAATAATGACATTTTGACAAAGAAAAGTAGACCCATATATATGGATTCCTATCTAAAGATTGAGCATTCACAACAGTGAACATTATAACATTGCACCATGAACATCAAAAACCTGGAGAATACTATCAGAAAAACCTTCATGTTGTAGGATCACAGTACACTGGGAATTGGGTTTTGCTCCTTTCCCCACTATAGTGCAATCATAGTGTTTCTATTTGGAGTTTGTACACATAATTAACAGGGGGGTTCGGTTTCCAGCAGGTTTTTGTGTTTCTTGTTTAGGTTTTGATGTTCAGAGTTGTCTATATTTCCACTTCAGTGTTATAATGTTCACTCCTGTGAATGTTCGATGTTTAGATAGGGATCTCTCTTTCTCTCCATCTATATATATGTGTGTGTGTGTGTGTGTGTGTGTGTGTGTGTGTGTGTGTGTGTGTGTGTGTGTCTGTGTGTGTGTGTATGACAGATGTTCAAAGTATTGTAACTTCAAACACCTGTCATCAAGTAAACAGTTAAAATCCAAAAGATTCAAATGCACTCTACTTTGAATCACAGAAATTTGAAAAAAAACCCTGCTAATTACATATACCATCTCAAAGATTGCAATACAGTGCAGAAAGGGCAAATTCCTCAGTCCCCACTGAACCATGATCTTCTACTGAAAAAAAGCCAATATGTGTGATCAGCTGATTTTCTATCAGCTGTACCAGATGGTTTCCTTCAGAATGTTGCTGATTTGCTGGGTTATATATATTAGTACATATGAGAGTCAAGAATTTGGTCCAAACTAGGTTTGGTCAACATCTGTTTCAAAAACGGGTCTATATTATGAGATTGAAACCTTAGGTAGTCGAATACTTAAAGGTCGATCACTAAATATCAAAATGTAAAAAATCGCGAATGGCCATTTCCAAACAGGGAAACAATACCAAAACAAAAACAGGATACGCTCCAAACCAACGAGTAACTCTATGATGCACAGTCACTGAATCCAAAGTCCAAAATACGTAGGTTAAATATCCAAAACACATGAAATTTATTTAAGCTCAGTACACAGGCTTTTCGTCAGTATCACGCCGATTTCTTCAGAAAAACAGAAAGCAGTTTCAATCCCAACCGAATGCTTTAAATACAAAATTTAAATTGGAGATCACACAATCCCCATATTCTACAACACCGCATGTCACCACACTCATAAATTCTGAATACGGTAATTTTATATTGTGGAAAACAGTATTCAAACTTTGGTTGCATCTGGCAACTAAACTATGTTAAAAATATATTAAAAAGTAATGATGACTTTGAAACGTCCTTACAATACTGTAAGGGCAAAATCACGTAGTGTATGCGTATATTGATAAAAAATGCTAACAAGACATTTTAAAGGAACATTAAAAAATAAAAAATAAAAAATACAAAACCACAGCTAGTGCCCTTAAAAGTGGAATGCTGGTGTTAGACAAACTGAATTGAATCTAACCATTATGGTAGCTGACAAGCCCTTAAAAACCACTATTTGTAGAAAAGAATCATGGAGCCTTTACTCGCTGGAGTAAACTAATTTTGAACTGTGTGCTTGGGGAAACATACCATCAAGAAGTTTTCCATTACAATAAAAACAAAAATATACATATGAAGTATGTAGACGTGAATTATCCTACTATGCGCTGGTGTAAATACGCTGAATAGATATCGATCTGGCGGTGGTAATCTATGATACACGAAAACCAGACTAACTCCGTCCTCTAACCTGACTCTAAGTGTTTTATGAATCACTTTAATATATTAAACAGGAAATAATGGCATTACCTGTTACAAGCTAACAGCTAATGAACACCAAAGGGTGTAGTCAGGGTCTAGATATGCAATAAGGGACCTTGAATATCATATAGTGGGAAGGTTTAATTGTCTAAGCACACAAGTGGTGTACTTGGCCCAGTGTTCATGTTGTCCAGCTTTTTATGTCGGGAAAACCGACAGGAAATTACACAAATGCATATACGAACACCTATATGCTATAAGGATGGGCAAGATGGAGAACGCCCTGGCCAAACATATAGTGGAGAACCCCAATCATAGCTTTCTGTTTTCCATCATAGACTAAGTTAAACCTGATGGCAGAGGAGGACCTACGTCCCTCCTCTTGGAGAGTAGAGAGCTGTTTTGGCAACTAAGGCTGGATGCCTGTCATGCCCCTGGCATTAACGGCACATTGTCCATAACTTGCCTGTTAAAATTAAAGAGGTTAAATAGATAAACCATTTAGTATCTATATGACCCCCTAGTCTATAATAGATTTGTTGATCACTTTGATCTTTGTACAGTTAATTGTGCCATACTTTTTCTTACCCTTACACTAGCCAGTAGTATTTTTGAGTAATGATTTTGTTAGGTTCTGTAAATACAAATTGGGTACAGTTCATGGGTCTGTTGTAGATCCCCTTTGGTGTTCATTAGCTGTTAGCTTGTAACAGGTAATGCCATTATTTCCTGTTTAATATATTAAAGTGATTCATAAAACACTTCAAGTCAGGTTAGAGGACGCAGTTAGTCTGGTTTTCGTGTATCATAGATTACCACCGCCAGATCGATATCTATTCAGCGTATTTACACCAGCGCATAGTAGGATAATTCACATCTACATACTTCATATGTATATTTTTGTTTTTATTGTAATGGAAAACTTCTTGATGGTATGTTTCCCCAAGCACACAGTTCAGAATTAGTTTACTCCAGCGAGTAAAGGCTCCATGATTCTTTTCTACAAATAGTGGTTTTTAAGGGCTTGTCAGCTGCCATAATGGTTAAATTCAATTCAGTTTATCTAACACCAGCATTTCACTTTTAAGGGTACTAGCTGTGGTTTTGTATTTTTTATTTTTTAATGTTCCTTTAAAATGTCTTGTTAGCATTTTTTATCAATATACGTATACACTATGTGATTTTGCCCTTACAGTATTGTAAGGACGTTTCAAAGTCATCATTACTTTTTAATACATTTTTAACATAGTTTAGTTGCCAGATGCAACCAAAGTTTGAATACTGTTTTCCACAATATAAAATTACTGTATTCAGAATTTGTGAGTGTGGTGACATGCGGTGTTGTAGAATACGGGGATCATGTGATCTCCAATTTAAATTTTGTACTTAACGCATCCGATTGGGATCGAAGCTGTTTTCCGTTTTTCTGAAGATGTCAGCGTGATACAGACGAAAAGCCTGTGTACTGAGCTTAAATAAATTTCATGTGTTTTGGATATTTAACCTACGTATTTTGGACTTTGGATTCAGGGACTGTGCATCATAGAGTTACTCGTTGGTTTGGAGCGTATCCTGTTTTTGTTTTTACTCAGATTTTTCCGTTGATTTTTGGTTTGAGGAAAATGATGCCATCAGCCAATCTAAAAAAAAATCAAGTGGGGGTGTTCGCTCCCCACACCCCCTAATATACCACCTCTGAGATCGCTTTACATTGTAAAAAGGGCAAAATCCGTGTAATGACCAAATTACTTGTTTCCCTGTCTGGAAACAGCCATTCGCGATTTTTACATGTTGATATTTAGAGATTGACCTTTAGGTATTTGACTACCTAAGGTTTCAATCTCGTGATATAGATCCTTCAAAAACAATGCTTGTTTAACTAAGCAGATGGTTCCCAGGTGCTAGAATTCACAGTTCCCGGGGTTAGGGAATATTGGGCAGTCTTGTAGTTAGTTCATATAATTAGCTGGAAGTTTTTTTTTTTTACTGTTTGTCTAGTTTTAATTTTATATGTGCTTAGGTTGTTGCTCAGAGCATGCGTAGTAGTGTGTCAGCATTTGTATTGTTGACGTTTGTGGTCAGCATTTTGAACATCGACGTGTGAGTCTTTCTATTAAATTCAGTAGACCTATATATAGATGTGTGTGTGTGTGTGTATACACACACACACACACACACACACACACACAACATGTTGAGACTGTACAAATTTGAAGAAAAGGGAGAAAGTTATACAAACACAACACTGGCCTTCCTGAGCTTCTCTAATTGCTATTGCAAAATGGATCTGATAAGTCTTTGTATCATTTGTAACCATCTCAGCAAAGCACAGGCACAACTTACTGTCCAAAACCTCTTAAATACGAATAACATTCAGGGTTGAAAGAGTAACAAGAAATTGTTTTTTTTTACACCCGTGTGTGTGAGCTGCCTCACTCAACATTCCCTTTGCTTACATATTCTGACACTGAGGTTTCACCAACGCAGGGAAAGAGAATTGCCTGATTTACTGGCAATTAGTATCCCTAATGAAAAGCCAGCCAGTCACACACTAGTGATAACATAAACCAGTGTTGAGCACTAGTGTTCTGTAAACTGACATCCATGTTTTCCAATACAATACTTGTTTAGTGTGCTAAAATAAATAATGTAGAATTTTTGCAACTTTTAAAAATAGCTCATCCTCATTGGCTCATTTCCACAGCTTCCAACATGTGTTCTGTAAACTAACAGGCTTTATCATACGTGTCAGTTTCTGTCTAACTTACTCATCATGTGTTGCATTCAATCTGAAAGTGCAAAAATTAATCAGAAATGGTGCCCTTGTGAGCTTAATTGACAGTCCTTTCAATACATATCTTAAAGTACTTCCCTACGAAGCCAAATCATAATTTTTCATCAGCCAAGTTCTCTCCATCTGATAATAATACTAAAGCTAATATGCAGACCATCTGGTTTGTCAGTTATGTTTTATGATTTATTTTACTGAACACTTCTGAGAATCAGTGCTTATATTTTGCTTCTGGTAAGAGAAGGTGCCAGTTATTAACAGATAGCCTAATAACTGCCTCACAGGTCCCAGCTTGAAATGTGTGCTTTTATTTTGCTCTTATTGAGAGAAGGAGCAGAGTGCATTTATTCATTACTGTATCTGACTGGACAGTGAGTATTTGTATTTGACTTTCCTGACTGGTCTGGTTGCTATTCAAGGCATCTACCAGGAAAAGGCTAAAACAAGCTTACAGACCCTTGCATCATCTGGGGCAAGACCGTTGATCACCAAAGACTCTGTCGTCTGTTTCTCATCCTGAGATTGCTGCTACTGTTTTGCTTCTCATGAGATAAGAAACAAAGGAGCACTGTACACCAGCAGTGTGAAGCTGTGGTGAGACCAGCACTAGTAGCAGCCAGGTAGTAGCCAATAAGTTGAATCCCCTCTTTTCATCATGTTTTACAAAGCTAATTCTTTCTTTTCAGTAAGTACACCTTGATTAGCTGCCATCTAAACTAACTTCAGAATATCTCCCTAAATACTGCATCTATAAATTGTCAGGGTCTACTTATTAGTTTCCCCTCAAGTGTTTGGCAGTGTCTGGTATAGACACAAATCACTTGAGTTGACATTTTTCCTGTAAAAAGAACATTGAAATTTCACCAACACCTAGTTGCACACAGGGCATTTAATTTGCAGTGACAAGCACTGCCTCAAGAGTTACAAACAAGATACTCCTGTCATTACTTTATATTTTCACTGCAATTGTCTAACCAATAAAAAGGGCCTGTTGCCATGGATATGAACTTTCCCACTGTCTCCATTACCAGCTTGGAGGACATGGTCATCCAGAGCCAATGCAGAAATTACCTCATGTTTACTGACAACCAGCTAATTCTCAGGCAAACAGATATGGCATGTGAGAGATGTATTTACACAATGTCACTAGAGGCAAAGCTCTCTAGTACACATGATGCACCCATCACACAGTTCAAAGCAGACACATATACTCACATATATTAAGGTACTTAAATGTAACCTTCTCAAGCTCCAAAGGCCTCCTAGGCAAAGGACAAATAACAAATGCCCTCAGCAGTCTGAAATGCACTTTTTCAAAACAACACCGACATCATCACAGACAGCCACATCTCATGGAGCCTCTACTTCTAAGCCACAGTCAGTTGCTTATCAGGAGCCAGGCTCCACCACATTATGCATGCACTCAGGTCATTGGATCACAATTATCACTATGACTGAGTCATAGTCCATGTGGGTGTAAATGACCTGAGACATACCCCTCTAAACTATATGAAGAGAGATATCATGGAGCTCTCAGAATATGTTCCCCAGGCTGGCATGAACCTACCATCAAGCAAGGATGATACCACAATATGAACAGAAGATGACTTACTTTAATAACTGGCTTGGTTTCTGGTGTTCTAAGGGGGTGCAAAATGAGTCATCATAGAAGGAGATGACCAACAGACCACACTGATTTGCCAGGAATGGTCTGCACCTCTCCCCTCTAGGCTTTCAGATATTAGCTAACACATTCTCCTCCCTCATAGTGTCTTTTTAGGCAATGCCAAACTGAAAGTACTTCTGACATAGCAAAGCGAAACTAAGAAAATATAAAGGTGTTGCTGCTCAATGCTAGGGGTCTAAACAAAAAACTTCACATCCTACAAACTCTCCTCATCCTAGAGAAAGCCAATGTGTGTTCAGACGCTGAAACATGGTTTAAAGCTGTGGAGAGCACACTGAGAGTGCAAGGCTATAATGTCTTCCACACATGTAGACCAGCTACTACACAGACAGGGACTAAAGGTGCAGGTGTCTCGATTTACTTAAAAAATAAATGTACCTCAAGGCTGGTATAACAGGACAATGCACTTGAGCTTCTCCATGCTCATCTCACCATAGGTAAAAATCACATACCACTTCCTTGCAAGCTACAGGTCTCTTTCTATAACCCAGGAAACCCATAACATGTATTTACGTTTATTGGAAACATTCACCATCCAACTCAATACCATATTCATGGGCAACTTTAATTACTCCACTATAAATTGGGAATAATATATGACATCAAATATGCAGGCACAGGAATTTCTGGATTTTGTAAACACAAACTCCTGGATGAGATTATCAATACACCAACCAGGGATGCCAATATACAGAATCTGGCCCTCAGTAATGTGGGAGAGTGTTGCACACCCCCTAGTGTAATGTTTTCTCTGATAAAGACAGACCACAGAATGGTCTCCAATGAAATAAAAATAAATCTTGGAACCCTAGATAACCCTGGTATGTTCAGGAACTACTCTAAGCCTACCCTCCTACTATTAAGTGATAACCTGGCAAAATATTAAACCCCCATAAACCCTGAGAATATTGCTGCCTCCGTAGAACTGTTCACAGAAGCCCTATACAAGTATGGTAATAGCTGCATAGAGGCAGCTGTATCCACCAGGAAGAAGTTCAGAACTAACGCAAAAAACAAGCCACCCTGGTGGAATCACAACATCAATAGGTTGTATAACAGAAGGAAGAACATCATGGCAAAAATTAGGAGGTGCATCACCGAGCAGGATAAAAGTACTCTCATCAAAATAAACAAACAACTCAGAGGACAAAGAAGCTCTATCAAAGCCAAATCTGAGTAAGTTTGGCCTCCAGTGCCAAGGATAACCATAATACATTCTTTAATTATGTTCAAAACCTTAAAGGCAACACACAAATGGGTGCAGAACTCATTGTTAATGCACAGCAGATGTACTAGCCAGCAAATTCATCTCCAACTTTACCCCTCTCTCTACCTCTCTCAACCTCCCCTTAGGAAATGCCATTAATTATAACTTTCCCTACTTTCACTAGGGAACAGATACTTAATGCTCTCTCTAAGGCCAAGAAAACTGCATCAGTGGGCCCAGATAATATTCCCAAAGGAATTCCAAATGGCATGAAACATGAACTGTCAGGCTGTCTGGAATTGCTATTTAACTGTAGCCTCTAAACAGGCTTCATGCCTCACAAACAGAGAACCCAAACAACCATTCTTCTACACAAAATGAGGCCATTTACAGACCCTGCAAATTACAGACCCATAAGACTTACTAGCCTCATATGCAAATGCATGGAAAGAATGATAGAAATGATCGATAAGTCTCACTAGTGTCACATGCAAAGCATTGAAAAGACTTACCATGGAAATGATCAATAATGAAATAGGAAACCTCCAGTCACTGGACCCAACCCAACTCAATTTGGTTTCATCAAGGACAGGTCATGCCTATTCAACCTAGTGGACTTTTTTGAGAAGGTCACCAAAACAATGGACGGGGGCAAAATAGTTCACACTACCTACCTTGACCTGACCAAGGCATTTGACACAAGACCACACTTAGTAGTTACTGTCAAACTTAAGAAGTTAGGTACAAACTCTAATGGCAGCAGGTGGATAGCCATCTGACTAACAGGCAGAATCCAGGAAGTTAAAACTGAGGAGTCCACCTGTACAAAGAGGCCAGTCACAAGAGAGGTTCCTCGGGGATCAGTCCTGACACCGCCCCTTTATGACTGACAAAATTTGCAGATGATTGCAAATTAGTATCGATTATAGAATCCCTGACTGACACAAATGTTCTCTAGAAAGGGCTGATACAGACAAGTAACACTGTCAGAGCCATGGACTAAAACTAAATGCAAAGAAATGTGTAATAGTATGCATTGGGAAGTCATCATCCCCCGGTAACTATCATATTGACAACACACTGCTAAGAGTTGATCCAGTAGTCTTGGGATTTGGGGGCACATATAGACAGTAATCTAGCCTTTGGCCATCATGTGTCTACAGTAAAGAGAAAAGCAGTATATGTTGTGTAATTTATAAGCAAGGGTATGATATCTAGGTCTAAGGAAGCCATTGTTCCACTGTATTTGGCATTCATCAGACCTATCATTGAGTGCAATGCCCCCTTTGGCATGTACCTAACCAAGCACATCCAACAAATGGAACATCCACAGAGGCTTCTCACTAAAAGAATACAGGGCGTAAGCAACATGTCCTATGCAAACCACCTGCATTCTGTCTCTTACAGACTGTTAAGGGGAGATCTATACCCACCATACAAGGCATTGTCAGACACCACCCTGATGGGCTTTCTGCATACAAACAACACCATAATAACCTGTTCTAAAGACTTAAACCCTGCCTATGAGATAAATAAGACCTGCTGGAGAGACAGGTATGTATCCCAGAGACTACCCCTTTACTGGAACCAACCATCCATCTGAAGCAGCGTTCCTCCCTAGGCCAATTTAAATGTAACTTGGACAAGTGGATTATGTCTCTAATGGACACAGGTAGCCTGTAAATAGTCATCTTCTAGGCCCATGCTTCTAAATGTTTCATCTCCCAAGTCCCTGCTTACACTAATCAAGGGTACCAGAACTTGTCAGAGATCTAGGATGCATGCCCAGGTTTAGAAAGGCCATTGTGATCATTAGCCTATCACACACTTATGAACCTATGGGAAACATAACTGGGTCTATTTCCCATTTTTTATTCAAGGCTACCATGATATAACATTTAACAATGATAAGTGACAGGATTTGTATTGTGATGCCGTCCCATATCACTATAATTAACTTCCTGCAGAAACATCTGCTTTAGTTTATGAATGAGGTAAGTACACATAGCATACTTCCAATGTGAGTATTTGTATTTATATCTCATATGTAGTTGAGAGAAGAGTTTCACATAGTTGGGGCAGAGCATATGTGATTCAAGGGTAGCATTATGGAATTACAGCTGCTTCCATTCTCCTTCAAATTCCCAAACAGTATTTCCCATTCTGGTTTAAAACCAGATATGATGTTTCACTCCACGTTTATACAGCTAAATAATTTCATAACCAACAGTTCTGTACTTCTGATAAAAGCTCTTTCATCACCCCCTGTAATGCTAGACCATAGATTACTCAGTGTAATCCCTCATCACTGCCAAAAATATCAGAACATTGGAACAAAGAAACATAACCATAACATTCTTTGCCCTATGCACCTTTAGGAAAACAAACTAAAAAAACATCTTGCCACCCTTTTCAAGCACTGAGCAGCAGGGAAGCAATGCATACTTAATGATTACTCTAACCCTGTGTTTAGCTCAGATGAATGTCTACTCCAGTCAGGCATGTCTAGTACAGCAGAGCAAAACTATTTACCCATAGTGAGTTTTGGTCTCCATTGGGTGTTGCTGTAAGGGAACGTCACCTCTCCCTTCAAGGTAAAAGAGTTTTCCCCTGGCTGCATCTTTTCCATTCCACCTGGTGTGACAGGTAGTACTTTGTTGACATTAAAAGTAATTGAAGATATCAGGACTAGTTTTATATTGTTACTAATAGTGGACATTGTTAGAAAATTTAGTGGGTAATGTGAATATTGCTTTGCTACTACATGTATCAGCTGAGAAGTGCCTAACATGACTCAGAACTTGCAGTTTTGTAAAAATGTGTTAGTCTGTCAGGCTACATTCGCTGATTCGCAACATTTACCTTCTGGCTGCTAATAATCCATAGCCTATTACTTCCTATTTCCTTAGTACATGTTTAAACTTAACAAGTAATTTTGGCAACGTCTACAGATTGGTACCCATGTCTTTTATCATTCTAAAATCTTCCTTCTTCTCTCAAACCTCATCCATACTTTCTTTGCTATTATGTAACCAGAGTTGCATTAGTTCTATTCAGGTAACTACTTTTTGCATAACTCTTTTGATCACTGTGTAACGCATTTTCCATTTTATATATCTTGAAATCGTAATGGTGCTTATATGACCTAAACTGCTGTTTATATATATATTATTCTCCCTCATCTACTTTAGTGTCTGAGATGTGCAATGCTATTTTGTAGAAAAGTACCCACTCTTAAAAATTCTCTATCTCCTAATTAATTATGCATGTAAATTAAGTGCCAATGTCCTTTCCACAGTCTCTCTTTTTCATACCCCAGCTTGTGTAATTTATTAACACACTGCACAAGCCTTTTCACATTCTGTAAGTCCTTTACAAATCCCTGCCCTGTGTAACATATTGACACACTGTGCAATATTTTCCATAGTCTGTAAAACCTTTTCAAACCCCAGCCCTGTGTAACTTATTAACACACTGCGCAATCCTTTCCATAGTTTGTAAATCCTTGTCAGATCCCAGCACTGTGTTACTTACTAACACACTGTGCAGTCCTTTCCATAGTCTGTAAGTCATTTTAAAATCCCTACCTTCTGCAACTTATTAATACACTGTGAAAGCAATTCCAAAGTCGGTAACTCCTTTTCAAAATCCCAGCCCTGTGTAACTAATGTACTGAGAAAGCCATTCCACAGTTGGTAAGCCCTTTTCAGAATCCCAGTCATGAGTAGCTTGCTAACACATTGTGAAGACATTTACATAGTCTATTAGTCTTTTTTAAATCACAGCTCTTGGTAAAATAGTAATATGCTATGTAAGACTAGCTACACTGTTTCATTCCTTTCTGAATTTTGACTTCTTTACCCATATAAGTTGCTACAGTGTTGCTCTTGAATTGCATCCATAAGGTAAAAAATATAAACAAATATCCTTCAGCGATGTTTCTAAAGCACAGTGCACTAAATGTACTCTTTTATCTAAAGTTCAAAAGATATAACATTCACATTCTAATTTATCAAACTAGTCATCACTCTGTTGCAATATACAGCATATTTGAAAACCTTTAAACTGTTTATTTCCAAAATATAGCAAACAGCCTTGACTAGACTTCATAAATCACACAAAAATTAATACGTTATACCTTTTAGTTAATAGTTCCCAATTAATTCATTATATTTCCTGATCTCAGTGATACACAAATTTTACCCTGATAATCACAATGTGAATTTTTCTTTTTTTTCAATGAAAATTAAGTTCCTCGCTGTAATATTACAGTGTAAGCCATCACTCAAAAATACTATGAAAATAAATGCACCATAAAGTGAAAAATGACTTTCTTTCATTTTATATAACACAAAGTAAAATAGCAAATGGTAAAACTTGAAAGTGTCATTTTACATAGATTTAGTGTACCCCATATTCCAATGAAGTGTTATAAATATTATCACTGTTACTAAAACATGGAGAAAGGAATATTCTGCCAGTATAATAAAAATAGCTCCAATCTACTTGATAATTAAAGTATTGTACACAACTTTCATTAAAGAATGTATTTAACTAAGACAATTTTTTTTGGAACAGCAGAAGTCCTAAACCATTTAATTACATAAAACAACAATATTGAAGCACAAAACACTACTGCAGCATCAGTATAAATATTCCATGTGCTCAATCCTGAATAATGCCAAACACTTATTAAGGACTTCTCATCAAGTCTGCTATTACAGCAAAAGGTCATCTACAGCTTAATGTATCTTTCATCAGTCAACACCCTCTGCCTTATATATTCCATCATATAGAAGTTAAATGCTTTAAGAATGAACCCATTTAGGAAAGATGGATAGCAAACTGGCTGAAAAATAGAACACAGACAATGAAAGTTGCATGTGCCTCATCAGAAAGTATGAAAGTGACCAGTTGTGTCCCCAGGGCTTGATATCGGAACCTCATCTTCTCAGCATTTGCTCTTAAGATTTCTAAACAGAGAGACAAGACCTTTGGCTAGTAAGGTTTGCAGATGACAGCAAACTGGGTGTTGTTGTTGAGTCACCCTCTGGCAGCAAATCCTGCAGAAAGATCTCTTTGTGTACTGAAAATAGGCTCATACTAATTGTTAAAAAGTACATTACCAACACCTTTGCTAGACAACCTTTACCCTTATCATATTGTATAGACAACATCAGCTATTAAACAAAAATGCAGTCAAGGACCTAGTATGTTGGGTTAATAACTCCCTTACTTTTCAATCATCATGAAATAATGGTTCATAGGTTCATAGGTTGTCTAGAAATCCTCTTATTTAGCACAGCTAATTACCAAAGGAAAATCAACAAGGTCTTAAGAGGTAATCCATGCCTCATACTCTGAACTGAACAGAATGGTTATCGAGTATAATCTCCCTATTGAGATGTATCTCACTAAACACACCAAATAATTAAAAGATGCTAAACATTTGTAACTAAAACATCACAGGCATGTGGTGGAGCCAAAATGGTTAATATATAGCAGTCTCAGTGAAGAGCTCTACAGTGGAAACTCTTATCTCACAGAAGAAAGTTAAAATTTACCATGCAGTCTGACATTACTACTACTATGGTGCTAAACAAAAAATATGAGACTAGCACATTCATGATCGTAACGAAGTGTCAAAAATAAAGTATCACGTCATGAAAGCAGGTTTGTACTTAGACTCTTTAGGTGTACAGTGGAATCTGAAAGCCTCTCATTGTGAGCATGGTGGCTTTTCGGGCTAACTCTCTTACAACTATGTTGGTAACTATATTCCTTCCATTTAACCAAGGCGGAACTAAATATTAATGAATCTTAGGATAGTCAAGACATTGTCCTATGATTGTTAATCTATGTAAATAACCTAACATGACACATTTATGACCATTTGTTGGACTAAAACAGCAACTGCTGCATTTTTTTCTAGATATATAATTTAAGTAAAAAGATAATACATGAAAGATTAAAGTACTTAGAATAAGGGTAAAGAATATATAGATGTAGGAAACATATAAAATATGAGTATAATCTGTGAAAAGGAAGTGATATAATGCAAGCATAAAAGACTTCCTATGAGGAAGATTAATGCAGGAATAATGGCAAATGTTAAAAGTGCTAGTCTACTACAGGTCAATAGATCAAGCTCTGGGAATATGGCATGAGGTAAGTAGAGAGTGAAAAAAAAACTGTAAACTGAAACATATTCCAAATAATTAATTGGTGCCGAAAAATTGAGGTCTCTTAAGAGAGGTTAAGCTAACAAAACCAACGGAAAGATATTTTCAGTACCATGTTTGCAAACATGCAAATTGATCATAGAAATATCATAAAAAGCTACAATCATCACCATAAATAAAAAATGAGTTATAAAAAAAAAAGAAATATGTCATCTCAAAATAAATAGAAAATGAGAGTAAATAATATGAAACAGACAGACTATTATGTATTTTGTTATGGAATAGAGAAAAAATCCAATAGAAAGATTAAATAATGTTACTATCAGTTGAAAAACGATATAAACATGAGTCAACTATGTGTTTAAAGAGTGTATCAATGCTATTGCTATATATAAAAATTCTTACTACATGTACTTCAGAATAAAAATTTACCTTTGTGAGGGCACTAAAGATTGACTGACTTAAATAAAGTGAATTACCCACATTGAAATCAAATGATGTTTTACAACTAAATATCTTATATAAACGTTTCTGTTTTTAATTGCTTTTATTTAATATTAAAATAAAAAGGTCTTGTTAAGTGATGTTATCTGAAACAAAGGATAATTATTAAATAAATAAGATTTATTCAGAAGAAATAATTGTTTCATGACAGAGGATTTTGAAGCTTTGTTGCTAGAAGTTGTAGTAGGATCTGTTTTTTTTTTGTTTCTTTTTCTTCATATATCAGTCCATGTATTTTTTTCTGAGGTTCTTTTCAGAGCAGGGGATGACCAGCCCATGTCTTATGTTGTAAGTATAAGGTTATCATTTTTATCAAACGCAGAGGCTTCTTCTAAGTTATTAAAGATTCTCATTCCATTTGGTAAATGTATTTTCATTTTTGCTGGGAAAATTAACTGAGACTGGAATCTGGACATTTTAATGAAACCACTCACATCTAAGCAGAATTGTTCAAAGGTATTGTTTGAACTCCAGCATAAATAATAGTTATGTCCATGGTTTTGTCAAATCCAGGATTGCAGCAATATTTCTTTTTCCAAATCAAGGAAGAGCATGTAGGAATGAAGTAGGGGGTTACTCCATCACAAATGTTAAGACTTTGCTATTATTTGGCTTCTGTTTTTATCAAAAGAAATAGTATTCTAAGATAAATTTTGATTTATGATTTGTTGGCTGTTCTGTAATCATAAAACTGTAAACAAAAGTTGATGCTTAGAAAACATCTGTGTCTTTTTTTCTTAACAATTTGAAATGTTACATTTTTGCATTTTTTTTAGGTGATGTAGATTTACCTGTTAATAGAAAATTTTCTTAAGGGTCAGATGATAATGTCAAATTAGAATAAAAGGAATGAGGATAAAAATCCCTAAAATGTCAACAGCAATAATAACTTTGAAAGAAAGGAATGAACTGTCTTTTAAAACTTAAGGACACATATTAAACTGAAAAAATATGAAGCACCTGCTGTTATTCCTCAAAAGAAGTTTGTTTCCAAATTTCAGGTAATTTCTATCTAGGTAAGCAGCTTGATCTATTATTTAATTTTCCATTCTGTCTTTTGTAGGCACCATTAAAAATACTGAAGATTATCATCCGCAAATGGGACTATACTTTCTTTTCTTGAAAACATGCCCAAGCGATACATAATGTCTTACTTAAAAGCTGAAGAAAATATTTCCAAATTAATTGTCTAATGTTATTTTTCTTATATCTTTATACAGGGTTTATAATCTGAAGGCAGTGAGAAAGCTCATATCCCACGTTTGTTCCATTCATCTGAACATAGGTGTTGTTGCTGCACTGTTCTTGAGTATAAATTAAAAATATAAAATAATGGCAAAAAAGCACCAATAACATTATGGGAAAATGAACATTATGATTTAGGAAGTACTATATTGCTGCAGTAGTAAACATGCTATCAGCATGAGATACATATTAGATATTAAAAATACTGTTCATGTTAGATTTTAAACATTTTAATCATATACACGCTTATGATGAATTGAGGTTTGATGATGCAGAAAATGATTATGCAAGAAGTTATTAAAGCTGTTATCTTTTCCCTAAGCACAGTCATTGGCATCTTTGGAAATGTAATCATTCTTATGTACATAATGTACATCGCCTTTCAGGAAAAAAAAGTGATGCCCTCTGAGGTAATATTGATAAGCCTAACATGCTCAAACCTCATACATGTTTTATCTGTAGGACTCCCACGTTCTTTGTACCCATTTGGAAAAATATATTTTTCCACAGACTTTGATTGCAAAATTGAGGTTTATTTAATGAGGGTATCCAGAGTTATGATCATTGGTTTAACCTGCCTGCTTGTTTGTTTTCAGTGTGTAACTCTGGCTTCTTTGAATCCACAGTGGGCAACATTAAAACTCAAAATGCAAAAATATCTAATCTTTTTAATCCTAATTGTCTGTATAATAAGCATGTCATCCAGCATTAGTTCAGCTCTATATCCTGTTACAGGAAGGAATGCAACAAATTTAAAATATGCTTTTAATCTGGGATACTGCTTGGTAGTCCTTCCTGATCAGCTTGTGTTTGATCTGACTAGTTTTATTGCATTTGCTCGTGATGTAGCATTTGTTATTCTCATGGCTCTGGCTAGTACCCACATTCTTTTAATTTTACGCAAACATGGAAAGCAGATGAAAGGAAAGAGGAGTTCAGATCAAAGTCAGGAAGCCAGTGCAGAGCAGCAGGCCTCCAAGATGGTGGTAGCTTTGGTAGTAACATACGTGTCTCTGTTTGGAATTGAAAATATTGTTTGGTTTTATCAGCTCTCTGTTTCAAAGCAAGGTGACCCTTCCTTAAATGATTCCCGTTATTTCTTATCTTTTTCTTTTTCTTCACTTTTTCCCATAGTCATAATTGCTTATAATCAAAAACTTAGACACAGAATAATGTGCTGCAAATTCTACGGTAGAACTATTTAGTTGGGTAGTTAACTAGTAGCACCTAGTGAACTGTGACATACTGCACTGCTTCCAATATTAAGCAATTTTAAAAATCAAAATTAAATTCTGGCTGTATTATACAAATTGCACAATCATAATATTCATGACAGGGCAAATTATTTATTATTCTGCAATACAGCATGCATTTCTTATGTATGTTCCTTACATTTCCTTTGTTTTTGCTATGCCCTTTTTCGAGGTTAGTATACTGTGCCTCTAGTGAACAGTGAGTGACCAGTAAATATGACCAACTCTGCATTACCTTACATGCTCTGTATGAAATACTTTAATGCATTTGAAAAAAAACAATAGTAAATGCAAGTTTACTCTGATTTATTAATTACTGGTTTCAAGAAATGCTTGACTTCTTTATTGATCAACAGATAGCATGTTGTTGTTTAACTGCATGTCTTCTTTTTCTGTATTGGAATGCTGATGGTTGGAGAATAACTATAGACTATTTAAATTGTACCATTACATATGGCAGCCAGGAGGCTTTTTAAGTTGCTTTGCACAAGATTTATATAACATGATTGCAAATGGTTACTTTAGAATTAGCAGCACAATTGTAAAAAAAGGCACTTAGAAGGAATAATTCTACATAGTCATCAGTGACCATAACATTTATTACATATGGAAAGTACAATTTCCCATCAGCATTTAATATTACACCAGCCTTTGCAAACTGGATTGCATATCAGTCTAACAAAATAATTTTTTATGCAAACATTCTGTTAAAAGCATTGTTCATAAAAAAAAAAAATGATAGAAGCTGTACTAAAAGAAAGATTGTTTTCAGTGAAATTAAAATTAAGGCCTTGAAAAAAGAGAAGTAGCTGCATGGTAACAACTGGGAATTTAGTACAAAAGGGCCGTCTTTCTCTGTCACTCTTTTTGCCATACACACAACGGGTCTATATTACTTCACTGAAAAATCATTTCAATGAAGATGACTTCATCAACCCCAGATAAGCAAACTGAATTTCCGTGAACCCATCAAAAAAAAAAAACACCAAAGTAATCACCTGGCCAACATCACATTGGGATGCAAACCACAGTATATCAAATCCACCCAAGCCCCAAATCTCCCCAATCACCCCCTAAATAGATATACCAATATTGAGATCATGATGGGGAAAACAGCAACGTTATGCTGTTGACCAACTGCTTCCTTACCCTGGTGAAATATTTTGTGGTAGTGAATGTTCGCCGGAATTCAGATCACTGATTTGAGGTAGATGAAGTCAGCCTTGTTGAAACGACTCTTTGATGAAGTAATATAGACCCACACAAAACACACACACACACACACACACACACACACACACACACACACACACACACACACACACACACGTATATATAAATACACACACACACACACACACACACACACACACACACACACACACACATTCAGATACACATTCACATACAGAGAAACTTCAAACCCACATGCATAATTGTCCCATAATGTGCATTGTATAGCATATTCTACTATAAAAGTAATCACTTTATTCCACTTTTGATGAAATGATGAATGTAATCCCTGCTAGTACATACACACAGTTATTCTAAAGAATGCTGGAAAAACTACTTGCCAAGCAAGGAAAAATGCAACTAGAATTTATTGCTAGTACATTTCATCTTACCAGCTGAAATATGCAGTTCAAACAATATATATAGTTTCATAGGTTCATAGGTTCATACTAGGCTATCTGCCCTAGGGCATTTATAAGCCTAGCCAGAATGTGTTTGGCTTTCGCCACCCATTTTAAATTTATTTTGCTATGCCCTTTTTCGAGGTTAGTATACTGTGCCTCTGTCTAACAGTGACACATAAGTGATACCCGGGGTAAACCTATGATCTCCCATCCACTCATCAAGATTCCTCTTGAAGAGAGTCAATGAGGGACTCTGCCTAACCTGGACTGGGATTTTATTCCAGAGTGAAGGGAGCCTCTGGGTTATGAATCTGTCCCTCCAGCATGTCCTATTTATTTCAGTGCTGAGGTTCAAGTCTCTCGAGCGCATAGCTCGATGGGATTTGGATTTTCTGAGGTGCAGCATGTCCATTAATTCCGGGTTGGTCATGGCTTTATACGTCAGGCACAGATCGCCTCTGAACAGGCGGTATGCCACTGAGTAGAGCTGGAGTTTTTTTAACCAGGCAGCATATGGCATCTGTTTGAGCCCTTTGATCCTCTTGGTGAGGTACTTTTGGGGTCTTTCCAGTTGCTGCAGGTGTCTGGTAAGGTACATCCCAAAAGGGGCATTGTACTCAATTATGGGCCTGATGAGGGATGAGTAAAGAGGCATGATGACGTCCCCTGATCTAGATGTGAATCCCTTCATGATTAGGTGGGCTATATAAAATGTTTTTCTAACCACTTTGGCCACATGGTTGTCAAATGAGAGATTGCTATCAATTTGGGTCCCCAGGTCCCTAATTACTTCTTCTGTACTTAATGGATTACCACCTATGTGGTAATTTGTGGGCACTTTGTTTTTGCCAAAGGGGATGACTATACACTTTTTGGCATTTAGCTTGAGGCCATGGCTCTGGCACCAGTTGTCTGTTTCTGTGAGGCCCTTTTGGAGGATGCTTGTGTCGGCTGGAGAGTCAATTATGGCGCCCAGTTTGCAGTCATCTGCGAACTTGGTCAGCCACAGTCCTTCCATGTTGGCCTGTATCTCCGAGAAATATATACCGAACAAGAGAGGTCCCAGGACTGAGCCTTGTGGGACACCACTTGTAACTGGTTTGGAGTCTGACATGGCTCCAGCAATTGTAACCATGTGGGTTCTGTCCTTGAGCCAATTTGCAATCCATCTAGTGACATAGGGGGTTATATTTAAGCTGGTGAGCTTATCTATAATGCCCAAGTGGGGTATTGTATCAAAGGCTTTTGCGAGGTCCAGGTAGGCTGTGTGGACCACCTTCCCCTCGTCAATGGCCTTGGTGACTGTTTCAAAGAAATCAACCAGGAGAGAACCAATTAAACTTCAGTGAACCTGGATTGATTCTAACCCTCCAAGGATGGCACAACATTCTTTTGTTGACGAGGGGAAGGAAATATTTGATGAAGTACTACATCATCAGGTTTCTGCTTTTCTTAAGCAAAGTATATGGCTTTGTTATTTAATGAGTTTTCTTTTTTTTTTTTTTTTTGGCCTACACTGTTTTATGTTTCAGCATTTAAGGATTAGATAATAACATTTTTCTTGATAGATGGAAATCATAATGAGGTACAAATCAGCCAGTCACAGATACACTTTATAAAAATGCATGCCACTGATGAAAAAATGTATAGTTTATGTGGAATTCTCAGACTGTTTTTTTTTTTTTCAATGTATGTGCCATGAGGACTTTTTCAGTTTTTCTTTTAAATGAATGTTGTGCCATCCTTGGAGGGTTAGAATCAATCCAGGTTCACTGAAGTTTCATTGGTTCTCTCCTACTGTCTGAATATGCTAGGTCCTCCCTTTCTTTCAAACACCTTACTCCAAACTTTCTTCTGCAAATGATTTGCAAAAGCCTTATCATACCATGTAGGATAAACAAATTACATCAGTGTTAATGGCAGTATATTCTTACTGCTAGTTAATGCCATTCAGGTTGAAGGGAAGTCTTGTGATTTCTAGAAAAATAATTGTTATGATAGTGGCTAAGTTAAGTCCAGGTTGTAAGAGAATTATTTCTGTGATGGACAGTTTGATATATATTTTCCCAGTTTGCTTATTTCTTATCACTACTGTTTGATGCAGAAAGTGTGTCTGGACAATATAACTATAGCATCAGTATTTTTATGAGGCTGACTTGGTCATGAGCTCTAGCCACAAACCTGCTTTATTATTCAGCCTGGTGTTCCAAATTTTAATTTCAAGTACCTCTCCACTCTGCCCTTCCAAATCAAAGCTTTTTATTTTTCAAAAGTTCATAGGTCCATAGGTTTTTACAAATCAGTTGGTCAAACAGATCATTTGTAGCTTAGGCAATGCTTTGTCTACTGCTTGCTACCCCTTTCCATAGGGCACTGTGGAGCCAGACCAGGGAAATAGCTTACAGTTACCCATACATTTGTTAAGGCTGTATTTGAGAAAGTTTAGGGAAGTATTTTCTTTAATGTGAAGGAGAAGATTGTTATAAAGGGGAGAAATTATTTGATATAAGTATCTTTACCACTAGAATCTTCTAGTATGTTGCTTTGAAAGTTTGGTGTGTGGGTGTTTATGGTGTTACCACTTTATTTGAAGATGAAGGAAGTCACATGTGGCATTTGAATCCTTGTAGGTTAGGCAGATGTCACCTCATATGAGAATATATGAGATAGTAAAGAGAGATAGACTATAAAGGCATTCTGCATAGGTTATAAACGTCTGATCAGTTCTGAACCCATATGACATCAAAGCTTTTGGATTAAACTGATTATCAAGACTGGGCAGAACCTATGGACCCAGAGAAATGGTCAACATTGCAAAGCACTGGAGCCACTTTTTTGATGTGATAATCAAATAAATTTCACACCAACCAAGACAACAGTCCCAGAATGGCTTCAAATGATTGATCTAGCATACTTCCTGTTCATGTTTGTTTATAAGGTGTTTGGCAAATCTTAGGCTAAGAGAAATTTATTGTTTAGTATTGAACTGAAAAGGTGTGGCTTATATATTTGCATACCATTCCTGTAAAGTTAATAAACAGTTTCTAAGCTTGTATTTGTTATAAGCATTGTAAAACAAGCTAGGATTACTTGTGGTTATCTATACAACATGTCAGCATTTAATGATGAACCCCTTATTTCAATAAATGCCTTACCAAGCCAATTATGTAAAATATTTGTTGACGTGCACTACTGCTGTTTGAAGTGCCCGCTTTTTCTATGCTGTCTAGCTGCAGAATTATGGACCACCATCTAAAATGCCCATAAGTGCATGTGTCATATGTGAATGAGTGTGCATGTTCTGTGATAGACTGACATCCTATCCAAGACTACCTTCTTTGCCTAACATTTGCGGAATGTCCAGATTTTTGCCTCATATGTGTGTGGTCAGTTCCTCATAAAGTTTCACCAACCAAAGAAAAGTGCGGCTTTCAATAAACCAAACAACTCAAAACAAAAAAAGCCGTAGAGCGATGAGCAGTGCAGTTTCTATTCCTCACTGTTTACACACTACGAAAGTGACACCTTCAACGTCTTTAACGCTTTTATTAAAAATACATGCGTTTTCGTCCTTAACCTCTAGGACTTCATCAGATAAAACTGTTGTAAAAAACTCCACTTTTATATTCTGTTAATACATCAATTAACCAATGAAGACACCATTTTATTAATACAAATACACCAATCAACTTCTCATCTCATTAATATTAATTTCCACATTACAAAATGATCGTATGTGTAAACAAAAACTTTTAAAATCAATTTATTTAACCTTCAAAAGGTGCTTACTAATAGATCTAACATCTCCTAATACGTATGCTGCTTGCACCCCTCTACCCCTCTGCCCTCAGTCTGTCTATATCCACACATAATTAAATCAGCAGTTTTTGCTTTACTACCCTTCCTTATCCATACCTGTTCTGCACAGACCCCTCACCACCTAAATCCATCCCCATTCATATCATTATTCCCCATATCTACACTCTAAAACACCCACACAACTCAAAATCACCTATATGTCTTCAGACTAAACACCAGTAGCATCGCTAGGGTGGGGTAAAGGGGGCAACCGCCCCAGGTGTGAAGTGTTTGAGGGCATGATCAGCCTTCCAATACAATCCATAATTCTGATGGTTGTTCTGTAGTGCATACTTGCTTTTAAAAGCTGGTATTGCATTTGCAATCAAAACTGAGTGCAGTGTAGCTGTTCATGCGTGGTCTAAACTGTAGCAACTGTTTGCTATATTGTATCAAGCAGTTTGCTACAGTTTAAAAGTAAAAAAAATGTATTTCTTTTTTTTTTAAATAGCATTACCTGAGTGCTGTAGTACTCTGTGTGATGTATAAGCTGTAGCAAATGCTTGGTATATTTTAATAGAAAAAAAATCCAGAAATGTGAGGTAGAAGAGTCAGGGGCAGGGTGCAGACATGAGACCTGATTGACTACAGCATTTTGGGAGCCCCAAGTACCTGATCATAATTTTTTTGTTCTTGTTGCTCATCCATTGAAGAGCTGGAGCAGGTGAAAGGGAATGTGTTTCTGGCCACATGGCTGGTGTGCCCATTTAAGCATTTTTTTTTTGCTGCTCATCTGTTGAAGAGCTGGGGCAGGAGAGAAGAGGCATGCAACTGGCCAATAATTTGGTGTGACAGTGCACCGAATGTATCTGGCAAATGGATTGGTGTGACAATGCACAGAATGTATCTAGCCAATGGATTAGTGTGACAAAGCAAAGAATGTATCTGGCCAAAGGATTGATGTGATAATGCACAGAATGTTTGTATGTAGCAGATTTCCAATTAGTAGTGATGATTTTACGTGCTACTGCAAGTAAAGTCCAAAGTATTGACCATTTTTTTGGAACACATTTGGGTATTGGGGAGTTAAACAAAACCAGAGATTAAGTTAAATGAAAATTATCATTGAATACAGTCTGGAAAAAATAATCAATTTTGTTCCAATAATCTCTAAGACTTATACAATTATAAAAAAAACATGTCGCTAGTTTACCTTTAATTTTATTCCACATCTCCAACACTTCTCTTCATTTGCAAACATTAAAGCTAACTTGTGTGGTATAAACAAAACTCCTATGTGAAAATTTCCAAGTAAATAAATGCCATTGAAGTGACAATGTAGTATATTTTGAAGATTTAAGTATAAATTCTTTTTCTTCTTGTGTTGGCAGATGGCCATTTATTAATGTAAAATAATCCCAATATGATTTTTAGGATATATTTTAGTTCTTTTAACAATTTTATAAATATTTGATAGATATCCATTACCATGAAAGGGTTGATTAATAACAATTAGTATGAATTTTATTAATTTAGGTCTATTCTGTCTGATAGAAAATTGTATTAATTAATTTTATTTTGTTTATAATGTATTGTCTTAAAGATTGTAGGGATAACCACATATTTTATCTATATTAAATTTATTTATTATTTGATTGACAGAATCTTTTCCCGATCTAACCATTGGTCCCAAAAATAAAAGTTCTGCTTGCTTTAATATATTCATTCTGTGTGTTTGCATTGTCTCTAGATTATTGGATGTGAATTCTATAGCCAAGAATTAATGTTAGGTTCTTTATTAATATATTTTTTAAGTTTATTATTGTTAGATTTATATAGTTGGATGGAATTGTAATGGTTTTGTTATCTAATATGTAAACCTTGAGCATCCAATATAATGGATTGTATAATATAGATAAATGTTCCTGTGTTTGATTTTGTACATTTTCTAGCTAAATCTGTTCTTGTATTTGTTTCCATATAGATATATAACAGGAATTTAACCATAGAGTTATGTTTTTATCATGGAGGAAAGCATGCAAATATCTATATCACGTACGTTTATTCCCCCATCTTCCCAATTCATTAAGTGATTGTTTAATGCAATTTTAGATTTGTTTGAATACCATAAAAAACATAAAATCATTTTATTATATTTCTGTATAAACTGTTTGGGAAGGAGGAGAGACATAACTTGTATTAGATATAACATTTTGGGAAAAATTATTGATTTGATCAGATATTGTCTATCTTCCATTGTAAATCTGTTTTAATTCTAATTGTCTACAATTAATTGTATTTTATCTAATGTTGAATTATAATTAAATTATGATTATATCCTGTAACTCATCTAATAAATAAGTAAATACCCAAATATTTAAGTCCTCCATCTGCTACACATATTTAGAGATTTTTTTTGTTTATATGCTTTTTGCTATTTGCAGGTAAAAATTTTGTTTTATTTTCATTAAACTGTAGTCCAGAAATGTTTTGGAATATAAATATTGAATTAAATAATGCTTGTAGAGAATTATTAGAATCAGCTGATGTCAAAAGTATATCATCTGCAAACATTTGAAGTTTTAAACTTAGTGTTTTATTTATTTCTATACCTTTAATTTTAGGGTTTAATCTGATACTATTTGCAAAGGGTTCTAACAAAAGTGCAAATAAGAGAGGTGATAAAGGGCAACCTTGCTTAGTTCCTATCATAATATTGACAGGTTCTGATCTATGAGATCCTAATTTGACATAACCTCAGGTATTTTCATAGAGAGATTTTACGAAGTTTGAAAAGCCCATCAAGAATTTATAATCTTCAAATATCAAGTATAAATAATTCTGGTTAACAGAGTCAAAGATGCTGTCTATATCTAGAGAGATTATAGCCATATGTATGTCTCGGATTTTGTGATCAATTAATGCTATTGTTCTTTTAATATTGTCATAAGTACTGTATTTCTTCTTTTTATAAAGCCTGTTTGATCTTCATGTATAAATATGGGGAGGAAGTGTTTAAGTCTGTTTGTAAAAATTGCCATAAACATTTTATAGTCTATGTTTAGTAATAGGTTCATAGGTTCCTAGGTTGGTACTAGACTACTGGCCCTAGGGCCTATACAAGCCTAGCCATAACAGTTCACTGGATATTTCTTCCCACAATATTTACTACCCTGGACCCCTTGTCTAGCAGGGTGACTGACATGATCCCCGGAGTGAATATCCTATCTCCCATCCAATTGTCAAGGTTATTTTTGAAGAGGGCCAAGGAGGCGCTCTGCTTGACATGTGTGGGCAGTCTATTCCAGAGTATGGGGAGTCTCTGGGTCAGGAACCTATCCCTCCAGCATGTTTTGTTCATTGTGATGACAAGCCTGGAGTGTGTGGCTCTGAGGGATTGGGATTTTCTAAGTGGAGCATGTCCAACAACTCAGGGTTTGACATGGCCTTGTATGTTAAGCAGAGATCACCTCTGAGTAGATAATATTCCACAGAGTATAGCTGGAGTTCTTTTAAATGGTCAACATACAGCATCTGCTTTAGGCCTGTGATTCTTTTAGTGAGGTATTTCTGTGACCTTTCCAGCTGTTGCAGATGTCTTGTGAAGTACATACCAAATGGGGCATTGTACTTTATAATGTGTCTAATGAAGGATGAGTACAGTGGGACAATGACCTCCTTTTTTCTGGATAAAAAGCCCTTAGTGATGAGGTGTGCCACACAGAAGGATTTCCTGACTGTTGTGGCGATGTGGTTATCGGAGGTGAGACCACTGTCCGCCTGTGTCCCTAAATCTTTCATCACACTTTCAGTGTCTAGTGTACTGCCACCTATGTGGTAATTCATAGGTACATGTTTTTTCTCAAAGGGGATAACTATACATTTCTTAGCATTAAGCTTGAGCCCATGGCTCTGGCACCAAGCATCTGTTTCTGTAAGGCCCTTTTGTAGAATATCCACATCATTTGGGGATTCAGTAATGGCTCCCAATTTGTAGTCATCTGCAAACTTTGTTAGTCAGAGTCCCTTAATGTTGGCCTGTACTTTAGAGAAGTAGATGCCAAACAAAAGTGGTCCCAGGACTGATCCCTGAGGTACTCCACTTATCACTTGTCTAGAGCTGGATTTGGAGTCAGCTACATTTACAGTCTGGGTTCTGTCAATAAGCCAGTTAGCAACCCATTGAGTGACGTAGGTATTTATGCCCAACTTAGTAAGTTTATCTATGATTCCAGAGTGGGGGATAGTGTCGAAGGCCTTGGCGAGGTCCAGATAGGCTTTGTGGACCACATCTATAGTATGTTATCGAACACTGTAATGTTCGAAAACATAATAATCATAATAAAAATGTCGAAACGCCATACATCAAACGGCAACAAAAAAAAAACCACACAGACAAACCTCAAACTCACTCTATGCAGGGGGGCAAGCCTGCCTGCACCCCCCACACATCCGCTACTTAAATATACCAACTCCGAGACCGCACTACATTGATCTAAAAGGAAATCTCCCCCTACGGAGATTTCCATTTAAACATTTGATATCTTTCACTTTCGACATTTTGGTGCCAACAATATCAGCTTCGATATTGTCGGCCTTTGACAATGTGAAGTAGACCCTGTGGACCACCTTACCCTCATTCACAGCTCTGGAGACTGATTCGAAGAAGTCAATCAGGTTCAGGAGACAAGATCGGCCCTTCACAAACGTGGGGTCCAGTGTTTGAAGGTTACCAATGTCTTTGTTTATAAGTTCCATGATAATGCATTCCATGCCCTTGTATATTAGGCTCATCAGACCGATGAGACAGTAGTTCCCAGGATCCAAGGGGGATCCCCACTTGTGGCATGGAATAACTATAGCTGTGCGCCACTCAGTGGGCATGAAGTCTGAGGTGAGGCTATGATTAAACATGACACTTAGGTGAGGTGCCAGTTCACTTTTTAGTTCATGTAGTACACAGCCCAGGATGTCATCTGGTCCCACAGATGCTGAACTCTTAGCTTTGGAGAGTGCAGTTTCTACCTGTATGGCCGTGATTACCAGAATTTGGCAATCTTTTGGTATTGAGATGGCCCATTAGATGGTGAGGGGGGGGTGAAGTCGGCACTAAATCGATCTGCCAGGATATTGCCAATATCCTTAGGATCAGTATATTTAATGCCATTCTGTTGTAGCTCAGAGCAGATTTGAGCATTGCCATTTAGATTCTTGAAATAACTATAGAATGCCTTGTGGTTGTCCTTGGAATCTTTGGCAATTTTATTTTCGTAACTAGTTTTGGAGGATTTTATGAGGGATCTCAGCTTCTTACTGAGGCTGGTAAAGGAAGTTTTTGCATCTTGGGCTTTTCCTCTTTTCTGCAACAGTTTCTTCTTTCTGTTGTATAGTTTGTTTATGGCAGGGGACCACCAGATTGGCTTCCTTTTTTTGGAGGAGAGCGTTTTGGTTCTATTTGGGAAGGCATGATTCATGCATGAGTGGATGTGCTCATACAGTGCCTTAGTGTAGGATTCAGCAGTTGAACTTTCAGATCCTGTCTGCATGGGTGTCATGAAGTTTGTCACTTCTGACTTGAGTAGCATGAAGTTGGCTTTGGAGAAGTTTTTTTTACGGAGGTTTCCTTACTGGGGCTGGGGGTGGGATGTGGATGTCAAAGGTGATTTGCTTATGGTCAGACCTGACCAATGAGTGGGTGACCACTGGTGTGGAGCATCTATCTCCCATGTTGGTAAAGACTAGGTCTAGGATATTGGAGCCCCTGCTGAGACAATGGATTAGTTGATCCAGGGTGTTGGAATTTATGAATTCCAAGAACCGTTGGGAAAAAGTGCTTGTGCCCGAGCAGTTTTCCCAGTTAATGGCAGGGTAGTTGAAATCACCCAGTATTAGGGTGTTTGGTTGTATCTTAATATTTTTGCAGTATGTTTAGAAAGGTGTAGTGAGAATCTTGGGGCATGGTGGGGGATCTGTAGCAAGCTACAATTTGGATTGCAGTCTTACCTAGTGTTAGTTGCACCTGGAGAATTTCAGATGCATTGTGTTGGCCAACAAGCCTGGAGGTGTGAATATCCTTGGTGAATATGGACACTCTTCCACCTTTAGTGTTTCGGTCTTGGTATGATGGCCAAAAAGTGTGGTAAGAGTTGTAGCCTGGTATTGCAGGGGTGCTTTCTGGAGCCTTGAACCAGGTCTCAGTTACTGCACAGATATCGATGTTCTCAATTTTTAGGAGTGCCACGAGAGAGTGCATTTTGAGATTTAGACTTCTAGCATTGAGTAGCTTTACCTTCAGATTTTGCATGCTTGTATTTGTTACGATGGTGGTTTTGTCCTTTGAACCTTGCCTAAAAAAGGCACTATAGGGTTGGCAAGAGCCTTAGCCAGTAACCTGAATCCCAGGGGCGATAGGTGCAGACCATCTCTGGCAAAGCATCATGGTTTGTCGATCATGTCTTCCTAGGCAGACAGATACTAGATCCCCTTTGAATGACACCAGAAGCTTAGCCAATTGTTGAAATCAATAATTCTGCTCTTATACTGTGGTATCATTCTAGGTGAAGGCAGGATGCTACTCAGGGCTAGGGTCATACCTGCCTGGGACACATGATCCGAGAGCTCTTCCATGTCTCTTTTCATGTAGTCCAGGGAGGTACGTCTCAAGTCATTCCCTCCAACATGGAGAATGACAGAGTCATATTTGTACTTATTGTGGAATGACTTGAGTGCATGCGTTATGTGGTGGATCCTGGCATCTGTCAAGCAGCTAACTGTAATTTTCTCTTTGTTCAGCCTGGTGAGTGGGACATCAGTGTGCCTGACTATAGAGTCACCTATGACTAAAGTGTTGGGCACATTGTCTTGACTTAGGGGCTGTTGTTGGGTGGCACACTGGTGTTGTGAACTATGTGTCACTTTGGTTGTGGCTGGTGTTTGTTTGTGTTTCAGCTTCGGAGGTCCTTGTTGCTTGGGCAGGTTAATGTTAAGGGCCTTCACATATGTGGGTTTAGGTGTGGGTGTTGATGGTGGGGGTTTTGAAGGGCTATGTGTTGCTTGAGGTGTAGTGCAGGTGTTAACCTTCTCCTCTTGACTGTCTAGCACAATCTTGACTGGAGCGAGCTTTGCTTCCAGTTTGGCTATGTAAGTGCATCTCTCTCAGGTTGTAGTGTTGGGTGGTAGGAGGAGAGGGTTGTCTGTGTACATGAGGCAGTTGCTGCATTGCCTCAGTATACCCAGATTCACCAGGTGGACAAGAGAAATCACCGAAAGCTGACCCTTGGACATGCCTGTTTATGTGCTTTTTTTGTAAAGTACAAGAGCTGTTTTCCCTTACCTTTGCAAGGTACTTTGCAATTACAGGCTGTTTAGTGCCTATGATTAATTTCTCCTTATTGACAAGGAGAGTTGAGTGCTTGTATCATTTTAAGGCTTCCTAGTGCTTTCCAGCAGGTTCTAGAGCAAGTGCTACTCACAGAGGTTCAGATTTTAGTGCTACTACTGAGAAACCAGCTAACTCTATGGGAAAATTTGAAGAGCAGATTTCTGGCACCTGGAATTGTTTAACCATAGCCCCGTGGTGCTGCACAATGTGAAAAATGTGCAAACACATCCATTTTTAAGCCAAAAAGTTGAAAGGGATTAAAATCAGCCCAAAAGGTTAATACAATTACAATTTCAGAGCTGGAAACCACTCCTATAGTGTTAGGCAGTACAATGCTCACCACTCCCACTGGTAAGCAGTAGGACTTTCCTCTACCACAGCAAGGTCTGGATAGCTCTGAACACAGAAAATAAAGTCCTGAGACCAGTAAAGCCTGGGATCTGGACTATACTACCTAGGAAAGGTGGGAAACGAGCAAACAAGATAGTATTTTTTTTGTTTTGTTGGGGTTGTTTTGGTTAAAACAGGCTAAACAATGCAATAATACAGTAAATAAACACAGAAAAGGCTAAGACACTTGAGTGTGTAGCCCTAAACAGTAAATGTAATTAAAACTCTACAAAATTAGCAATTTAAAACTTTTTAAATGAAGCAGGGCCAAGTGCACAACTGAAAAAGGCAGCAATACAGTAGAATAAGCAGTTAGTCTACATATACAGAGAAGTCTATATATGGAGCAAAGTAACTAAAACACACTTAAACAGTTCAGATGCAATGCAACCTAGAACACTTGAGTTGTAGCAATATTAAGGCAAATACAGTTTCAATAAATGCATTAAAATATACTCTATATTTCCAAAATGTTTGAGAAGCACAATCAGAACACAAGGAGATTCAGGCATTTTTTTTAAAGAAAAGGAGAAAGGATGAACAGAAGGAAAGAAACCAAGAATGAGCTAATGACACTAGACTGGGAGGAGTATCCCAGATGAAATTTACAGTAGGGGCGGGCAACTGCAAAGCCACCAAGTATACGTGGGGACAATACTAAAGCTATTTGCGTACGCTCTCTTAGACAGTAAACACTACAGAAATCTTTATCGCAGGAGTGTGCCACAAAATGAAAGTTTTTAAAAAGATAAAGGAGCAAGGAGACTCTACATAATGCTTTTAACTGCAACCAAATCAGTTACCCATGCAGATTAGTTAATAGCAATAAAATACAGTAAAAAGTATGCAGCAGGCAATAAAAAGTGCTACATATAAATTGCCAGAAGCAATAACCAGTATAAATAAACTAAAAAAAACAGGATACGTATATATCTCAGATCAGAGTTGTAGTCAATTCCCCTCCTCCACTCTGCTCAATATTATGGGTCTATATGATTTACAAAATATTTCATCTTTTTTCTGGCTTTATTCTCAGCTAGAGCATCTTCTGTGTGGAGTCATGCGTGAATGGGCGTGCCTTCGTTGAAGGTTGTGTATCAGGGCTGGTAACTCGGCACGTAAAAATCCACTACCAAACATTAGCGGACTGGAGTTCCGCTGTTGCGACCCCTAACCTAACCGAAGCCGAAAGACACAACATTATTGGGGATATTAATGACTATTTCCATGATGGCGGTACGATTATATTTTCTCTGACTGTAGTGTATACTTTTAAAAGTAAAGATAAGGATTGTCTTGACATTAATTTATACATGTCTGATAATATATTATCTGGTCCTGGAGCTTTATTTGTTTTAAGCTTGCTAATTTGTGATTTTAATTCTGCCATTCTAATTGGTTTATTAATATTGTCTGTTTGTTCTTGTGTTAACCTAGTATGAATGTTTTTATTAAGGAATTTTTTAATCTTTTCATCTGAAGAGATTAAAGTATTTGTATTATTAAGCATATTATAATGTAATCTAGAAGCTTCTAGTATATTATTCAGGTCAGTAACTATTTTCTTAGTATTAGGATTATACATTTCTTTAATTTGCTTAGATTTTATGATTTTTTTAGTTCTGTTTCCTAATTGCCTTTGCTTATTAGGATTCATGGAATATGAGTTTAATTTAATCTTTTCTAAATTAATCATAGTTTTATGGTGAAGTATATTTATTATTAATTTGAACCAATTCTGATATTAAATCAGTATTTCCTTTCTGTATTTCAAATTTGATTTTATCCATTTTGTTTTGTAATTATATCATGTCTTTATTCCATGTTTTCCTTTTATGAATATACCATGATATTATATTACCATATGTATATATATATATATATATATATATATATATATATATGTATGTATATGGGTCTACTTCTATCATATAATTCTATCATATCTTTATTCCATGCTTTCCTTTTATGAATATACCATGATAGTATATTACCATATATATAAATATATATATATATATATATATATATATATATATATATATATATGTGTGTGTGTGTGTGTGTGTGTGTGTGTCTACTTGATATGGTCGACATTTCAGAATGCCTACTTTCATATGGCCAAGACCATATGATCAACACTTGAAATGTCGACCATGCAAGTAGAAAGTAAAAAACAAAAAAAAACTTACTTTAACACTGCTTAGCAGGGGGGCTACGCCCCCCCCCGGAACTTAAATATATGAACTCCGAGATCGCACTACAGTGTGAAAGTGGACATCTTTCCATTCCTCACTATATGGAGATGCTGGCTCCCCATAGTCGACATTTCAAATGTTGATCATATGGTCTTGGCCATATGAAAGTCGATATTCTGGAATGTCAACCATGTGAAGGGGGCCCATATATATATATATATATATATATATATATATATATATATATATATATATATATATATATACTTTTAAAGAATACCATATGTAAATTTCTGAGATATCCTTAGTTGCATTTATTTCTAGAAATGTATTTATTTCTTTTATATAGAATTCTTTAAAATCTGTTAGTTTTGTTATATATGCTGGTATTCTAGTAATGGGAATTGATTGTATGGAGTCAAGTTCTAATTCAAATAGTAATGCATTGTGGTCTGATATGGGACAGGTTATAACTTTAAAATCTTCTAATTTTGTTATTAAATCACTTGATATGTATACTCTGTCTATTCTAGAGTTAGTTTTATGTCTATGTGAGTAAAAGGAAAAAATAATGAATTTGAATCTGCAACTATATTAATATATTTAACAATTGCTATATCTATGAACTTTCTTAGAACTCTTGAAGCAGATAATTTTTTCTTTTTACATTTTGTATCAGTATCTTATTCATCCATAATACAATTAAAATATCCTGCCAGTATTAGACTACCTTTTATATGGTATATTATTTCCTCTAGATGCTGGTTTACTGTATTTATTCCAATTCACGGGATCCAGTATACATTTACTAATTTATACATTTTTGTATTTATTTCAGTTGATACCAAGAAAACATTCCTGAGGAATCTTGATAGGTATTTATTATTTTATGGGGCAATCAAAGTATTTTTCAGTAATATAGCTAATGCTCTTCTTTTCTATTTATTATTACAGCTTGCCAATAAAGTATAATTATTAGAATTTAATTTGCCCTTGCCTTCTTCTGTAAGATGTGTTTCTTGGAGAAATACCAAGTGTGGATTATGTAACTTTATATTCTTGAATAAACTTTTTCTCTTAATATTGTTATTTATACCACTGACAGTGATCGATAAGCACTTCATATTTTAACATGGGTCTTGGGTTATATAAATGTATACTTGCATGTCTTTTGAACATTTGAACACATTATTGGAGAAGATTTTACTTTATAATATATTGATAGTTTATGCAATTTTGCAAGAGGCACCAATATTTCAAGTAACATAGTAATCTTAAATCTATTTTAAGTATACATCCTACAATCAACAATATGAGGTATAATACCTCTTGCCTGAATAGTTTAACTACTCAGGCAGTCTCACTCTAACACAACTATATACTTTTAATAGCTCTTTACCTAATTACTTCTGTAATATATTGTAATAGTTATAAGTATTTTAAATTCAGCATGCATCAAAATGTAAAGGGGTATGTAAAAAAATAGTAATTTCTAGTTAATTTACATAATGCAATGCATATTCAGTAAGGTTCATATCTTTTTTTAAATATAACATTCATAAAATTAATATGCAAAAAGATATATGTTTCAAAGTAGATACATGTAAACTGATAGTTCAATCAACAAGACCATATCAAAGATTTAATAAATCAACAGTTGTTACACTTTATATTTTGGTTTGTCTTTTTAGATTGATTTATGATCAAACATAACCTTTTCAGAGTCTATTCATATAGTCGTTGTATACATTTAAGATGAGATGCTAAGTTACTATTTAATCATATGATAATTATTTTCCATTTAGTATTTCAGTCTTTATTCCAAATACATAGTAAATTTAGTGTGCCTCATGCTTATTTAGGCTGTAATATTTGAAGGTGTGTCCATTAAATTACTGTTTTGGCCTTTTTACATCATATGTTTCTATCATCTTTTCATAGGCTGTTAGGTATTTTGTCTTGTCATCCTGTGTGCCTTTTTTCAAAAATTAATAACTGTGATAGTTTCCCAATATATATATATATATATATATATATATATATATATATATATATATATATATATATATATATATATATATATATATATATATATATATATATATATATATATATATATATATATATATATACATATATATATATATATATAGATATATGTGTGTGTGTGTGTGTATATATACACATATATATATATATATATATATATATATATGTGTGTGTGTGTGTGTGTGTGTGTGTGTGTGTGTGTGTGTGTGCGTGTGTGTGTATATATATATATATATATATATATATATATATATACACACACATATATATATATATATATATATATATATATATATATATATATATACACATATATATGCATCTACTTTGTTTGAAAATACGTTACATCGATCAAGCAAAGTAGATGCCCACTTCAGTGAAAGTGCATTTCACCTAGTCACCAGATCGGCTGACTAAAAATAAAAAACACATAGGAAAACATGTTAATCTCACTGCACCCCCCACACCCCCTTACTTAAATATACCAACTCCGAGATTGCACTACAGTGAGGAAAGGGAATATGCCTATTACACTCTGTATTATGATTTCCGTACTTCATTTTCGAAGTTTTGGTACTTCAAACAACTGGACTCGACCAAGTGGGGTTCAAAGTACTGAAACTTCATATAAATGAAGTAAACTCACACACACACACATATATATATATATATATATATATATATATATATAATATATTAGTATGGTTCTGATACTTAAAATGTATGTATGTCTTAGAACTTGATGTAATTATCTTTATGTTATTATATCACTTATTAATGTTTGCTTCATGACAAATTAGTTATAATCAAAGAATAAACTGCTTATACTTGGTATAATCATATATTTGTTTGTATAAGCATGCAAGTGTGTGTGTGTGTGTGTGTGTGTGTGTGTGTGTGTGTGTGTGTGTGTGTGTGTGTGTGTGCGTCTATGCTTATTTGTATGTGTGAGTGTGTAGTTGGGTAACTGCTAGGTTGTTAAAAATCACATCAAGCTTAGCTGTAATGAAATAGTGTAAACACTGTACTTGCTGTGACGACAAACATTATATATATTTTTCACAAAACTATCTGTTTATATTTGAAGCAGGTTCTCTGCTTTTATTTATTTTAAATAAGACACATATATGTGCTATATCTTTAATCTGAGGTCTACTTTACTTTACTTTATCTGCATCTCTGCATGTTGTGAAAAGTGCTTTGAGCATTTGTACATGTTCCTTATAGCTTCTAGTGATAAAGCAACTACTTAATTTCACTATAAATGTTTTCTTATGTTTTAGGTAGGTTTAATTTTTGTTTGAATGTTTCAAAACATTTTGTTATGACATTTTCCATAAATGCACTATGACTAATCCTGTGTGCAGTTAAAAAAAAAAACGGAAGTATCCAATTATGTTTATTATGGTTTCTAATCGTTTAATAACTGCTTCATTTTATGTGCCTTATTTTATATTTAACATGTCATTTGCAGCTTATTTCTTATATTAAAGTTTTGTGCCACATTATTTTATCTACTACTAAATGCGCTGATTGACCTCGACCCTGCGAGTTGTCAAAAAGCGCCAGAAGCCAATAACAGGTTTGTGGTGGTTTTTAGTGACAGGATATTAGCACTGCTTCACATGGAAAGTCAAGCTCAGCTCACGAGCATTGTAGGAAGCAAATCATTTTCAACGTTAACAAACTAAGAGGTATGATTCATGCTGACATATTATTTCAAATGCTGTTGTTCACATCTACCAGGAATGAAGTCAGTTAACATTTTTTTTTTTTACTTTCACAGGCTATAGAGCACCCAAAAGCTAAACAACTCATAACTTGTTCTATTCATACTAGACACAAAATAAATGCCTATATCATATTATTCTCTAACCAGTCCTGTAAAGCCAGTAAATCTATATATTTTTAACATCAGACACACAATTTTAACAGTTAATCAGTTTTAAGTACAAGGTAAAGAAATGCATTGATATCAGCAAACCCAGTTGGCGTTCTGGCCACACTACAAAAGCTCCCTTTCTCATTTACAAATGTGCATTGCTTTCATAACGAACTCGTACAAAATGACAGGGGAAATCAAATTCCAGAAAGACCTTCTCTTCTCTAATTACTGGAGAAAATTAAAACCTGATATGGATGACCAGCAAATAGAAAGGGCAAGCAACTTAACATTGAATACTATTCCACTTAAAAAACTCTCTTACACCAGCTCATGATTAATAATAATGCTTATTTTACCCCAGCAATTCTTCACAAATTAAGTGCAACTAAGTTTCCATACTGTCCACACTGTAAAGACTAGATTGCAGACCTAATACATATATTCTGGAGTTGTAAATGAGTTTTCAAGCTTTGGAATTCCCTTAAGTTACAACTGCAAAAAATGGGGTATCAAGCATCAACACTAATATGGGAATTTACTCTTTTACACATCCGCCCGGCCAACATCTCAGGAAAACAAGCTAACCCACTTATAATGATTTTCTTATAAATGAAGCTATATATAGCTCGCAAATGGTTAGATCCTGTAAGTATCTCTTGGGAGGAATTCAAGAAATCTGCTATTACACATCTACTAGCACATAAAATAGTATTGGACAAAAGAAACAAAAATATGAAAGCCCGAGCAATCTGGGAACAGTCCTATAACATCTTATTAGCATAAAGCACCAGGTACACCATATCTTATGAACTGGAAGTATTCCCACGAGTACACAGCTTAACTATGGATGAAGTATCATTTTTGTATGTGCTGTTTTTAGTCTAATGACTTTAATTGGGAAAGCATCTTTGTATGTATTGTAATTAGGTATGTTGTATGACCTACATGTTTCTACTTTATCCACAATGTATAACATGCAAATATGGTCATTTTGTAAATATGGAATGGTTATGGTTTTTGCAAATGTAAAACGAAAATAAAAATTATTGAAAAAAAAAATGTGCATTGCTTTCAACTCTAAAGAGATTTATGATTTTTTTTAAATCTAGTATTTAATATGTTTATTTTAGCATAACTGTTTCATTTGTATTATATGTTAAGGTTATGCTATATAACTTTCATGTTAGTTTTAAGAATATAGGCTAATAAATGAAAAAGGTACCTGTTTTAATAGATGACTTTCGTAGTAGAAAGTTTAGTTGTAACACTTTTAATTTGCTGTCTAAGCTTTTTAAAGTATATGCATCTTATATGTTTATTTGTCATTCAATTTTTTTCTTTTGTTCTATAGTTTTCCAACTGTTTTTTTTTTTCAGCAATTCTTTTTGGAGTACAATTAGTCCATTCCATTCCCTCTACTTGTGTAAAGACATTATTGTTAGATAAGTATTATGTTGCTAGATCCACAAATATTTTTGTACCCTCTGGAAGAAAAAAATGTTAGTCTTGTTGGAAATAATAGATGTGTTTTCAGTTGCTTTTTCTTTAAGGCTTTTATTAAAGGTATGAATTATCTCCTATTGGAAACTACAGTTGCAGAGTTGGCATTGTCAAATCTGATTAGAACATCTTGGAATTTAATAGGTGAATTACCCCAGGCTTTTCTTAATATTAGTTCTTTATCTTGAGTAGAAAACAGTTTTACAATTATATATCTTTGTTTTTGGATATAGATGTATTTTCCATTGCTGTCAATGATCTATGAGGAAGTTCAATACCATAAGAGAGTGCTTCAAGTAATTTCAGTATATCAGGAATCTAGGATGTGAGAAAATTAATTAAATTGTCTTTTCACTTTTCTCTGGTAGTCCATATATTCGGATGTTTTTCCTTCTTCTTCTTCTGTTTTTTAGGTAATCTAATTTCTCCAGTAGATAGGTGTTTTGTTTTAATAAGTACTCCAGTGTTCTTCTTCTGCATGCCATTTAATGAATGTTCCAGATTTGATAGCTGTCCTTTTTGTTGTAAAACCATTTCTTGTAGTTGTTCAAGTTATTGCGAACATTTGTTCTTGAAAGTATTCAGTTTGTTATCAGTCTTGCCAGTTTTTAGTGATAAGTCCTGACTGTTGAATAACACTGAGTGCAGTTCCTTCTTGAGGGCTGAATCTTGAGAAGAGTTCTTCAAGTGACTCATTCTGAAATGCTGATAGTGGTTGTTTTCTGCTGCTTAATTTGACAGGAATTTTTTGGATTCAGTTGATAAACATTCTTCAGTTTATTCCCCAAGGTATTATAAATTGATTGATATTAAAATAACCTTCAGTTTGTTTCTTAATTCTTAAAATTCCTGTCAGAAATGGTATTAAGTTAAGGGAGCTGTGAGATTTTGCTGCTACCAGTTCACCTTCTAGGCCGTACCAAATTATGAGATCTTAAATAGTCCCAAACGCCTACCTAGCTGCACTTTTTGTCCAGCAATGCCTGGGCTAAACCATACCATACCATACCATACCATACCATACCATAATTCAGATTCATACATATCCATGTTTTATCTTCCTACCCTTCACTTAATTATGAAACCTGCTATAAAGTCCTTTAGGAAGTCCTAGGCCACCTTCTTGTCTGGGTACTCCTCCTGGAGCCATACCAAGGCTTTCACTCTAATAGTAGAATGCAGAGGCCAGCTGTCTGACCACTCCCTGAAAGGGCAACATTGTCCTACATTCTCAATAAATGCCTGTGCCTTTCTCAGCTGTGTCCCCTAATTCTCCTGGTCTGTTTTTTATACTGTGCCACAAACCTCATGCCCTCCCTATGCCACCTTCTCACTGGACCATGAAGGTCCCCACATTCAGAGCACATCTGAGCAAACCTGCTAATAGGCCAAACACAATTCCCTACACTGAAGGCTCAGAATGGCCTAGTCTTACCTAGTCCTTTAGTTATAACCTTAGTCTGCCCACCCACTCTGTTTAAGATTATCCCTATTCAAGAGTCCACATGCCTACATTTCTAATACAAAAACTTATCTACTGACTTTAACTTCCAAAAAGTGTCATCTAGCAATCAGGTATTGCTACCTCACAGATGCTGAGCTTCTCTTATTGTCAATAAATAAACCAACAAATGAACCCTTGTTGAGGACCTTTCAATAAAATAACTGTCAATAAATAAACAGATTCCAAGATGCAGTTACCCCAGGACCCGGCTCTAAAGCTACCTCATTCCTTTTACCTATTTCCTCCAAAGCAGCTGTCAAATCCTTCACCCCTGGAGTGTCTGTGCCCATCAACATCTATAAGATCAAAAATTTCCACAAACTCTCCCTACCAAATCCTTTCTTTCACAGCTAGCAGCATATGTGTGTGATAAAGATGTTCATACAAAAAATATAGCTCCTTTGTGAATCGCTCCCACAGTTTCCTGGATAGCTTCCCCAGTTCTTGTGGACTGGATTGTACACCCAGCAGATGGGGAAATTTCAGTTCCCAGAAGACTATGGCAACCCAGAAATTATCCCTAACATTACCATCATCTGAGCTTAACTGAGACACACTGTCCTACTTCTTGTCTGAAGTCCACACCACATCCTTTATCCTGGCCCTGCCTTGAGCATTAAGCTGCAACTCAAACCCTATCACCAGTTCATGTGGCAACTGATTGCAGTCTGCCCCCTCTAGTAATCAGAATGAAATCTTTTATCTAGTGCCAGATGGGACTCTACCAACATTATGACTTTGTCCACACTCAAATTCCAAGTACTCCTCTTTCCTGTCTTTCCAGACATCTCTGTGGGTGGACATCCCTCCATGCCCTAATACTTTCACATTCCTCTTTGTGGCATTTTTGAAATGACCTCCTCCAATATTTGTGGCTGACCTTCCATCTGCTGGAAGAAATCTTCTGTTATGCACATGATATCCCATCATCTCTCGCTTAAATCTTACATGTTCACCATCCTATATGAAATGAGAAAAAAAACAATAAGTACCCACATCATGTACATCAATTCCTCTGTACTAACTTTCTTTAGTCACAAGAAGGAGAGGTGAGGGAAGAGGTGATTCACCCCCCTAATCCTTTGAGCCCCTTTTCTCCCATTCCCTTGTTTAAAGCACCGATGTCCATCTGCAACAGGTGATTATTCTTGAAATCGTAATGTTTTCATTTTTTTCTATATTCTGTTAAGCAGTAGCTGGCCCTCTCCCAGTGAAGTCTCTGGTAATAGAAGGTACTGTCCCAGCATGCCCTGTGTTATGAAGTCTGCCTCCTACTCCTGTGTATATCTGGTTGAAGACCCAGCCTTTCCTTTTCACTAGCGTGTTGTCATTTTTTTCTTCTTCTTCCTATTAAAGTTAAACAAGCAATAATACCCGACAGGGAGTGAGTTAATGTGCAATTAATGCCCACCTGGCGGAGTGTCTCTACACCCCTGGAAGGGCATTAATTACACATTAACACACACCCCGGAGGGCACTATTATACTTAGAGAATGTGATCTCTGTAAAATTGTTGTGTTTTACTTACTTATGTATTTTTTTAAGTTCTATTTTATTTTTTTTAATAAATTTTTGATGTTAAATAGTTTATCCACCTTATGTTTCATACTTGCTGTAGTATATGCTAATGGTGCTGGAGAAAACATTTTACATCCAAAACATATTAAAAACATGAAAGAGTACTTAAAAAATACAAAAAGTAAGTAAAACACAACAGTTTTACAGACAGCCCATTCCTTAAGGGCTAGCAGAGATCATTCTCTCTTTACTGTCTCTCTCACACACACACACACACACACACACACACGCACACACGCACACACGCACACACACACACACACACACACACACACACACACACACACACACACACACACACACACACACACACAAAATCTCTTTGGTTTTATGCACGCATTCACTCACACATGCAGACAGAAACAAACACACTTACTCGAGCACTCTCTCTCTCTTTTACTCTCATACATGCATACAGTCTCTCACACATGCTTTATTTTTTTTATTTTTTTATTTTACACTCACTAAACAGCAAAAGAGCTGCTTAACAAGTGTAAAATAATGGCTCACTCACTCTCACATTCAATGACATCACACACACACACACACACACACACACACACACACACACACACACACACACACACCTTTTTTTCTTGTCTTCTTTTCTTTACATTTTACACTCACTAAACAGCAGAAGCGCGGCTTAGCGAGTGTAAAAAAACAATGGCAGATGTTTAATTTTTCTCAGTCCAAACTCCATGGCAGCTTGGTAAGGTTGTACTTTGATTTATTAATTACTGGTTTGAAGAAATGGTTAATTTCTTCTTTACTAATTAACAAATAACATGATGATTTATTTATTTTAAATTTGTTAACCGGGGGTGTCTGACTGAGCCGAAAAAACTCTTTTTCAGCAGAGGCCCATGGAGAAAAGCTCCACAAAGAAAAATTACGGATACATTTAGATATTTAGACATGATCAGTATACACACAAATTACAATAGACATGTTCCCAGGGAAAAAAAAACATTGCTGTTCTCAGTCTTCAGGGTTTTCAGCTTTCGTGGTTTTGGGTTCGATATTATACCATTCCAAGTTTTGAGACTTCTAGTCTTCGATGTTATGATATAAACCCCACTGAAACATGGCTTCATAACACACAACTCATGCTCAATCCAAAAAAGACCAAACTACTATGCTTTTTCCCCAAATCCCTCTCTCATGAAAAAACAAAATTTAAAGTCCTCTTTTTTTCATTGAAGTCACTTCACATAGCAAACTATTAGGGGTGATAGCGGATGATAATCTTACATACAACTTGCATATACAAAATTGCATAAGAAAAACTCATTAAAAACTAGGGATGCTTTACACAGCTAACAACTTTCCCACCAATGCAACTAAAGCTACATTTGTCTCTACTTACCTCCTCCCCGGTCCTCTTTATGGTGCTCCCATCCTTACTAACCTCCAGGCTTTACAAAAAATAAAACTTGAACAATGCTGTAACAAAGTTATTAAATTTACAGCACATATACCTTTCATAATCCACCACTTTATAGTACTGAAAAGCCTAAATTGGTTAGAACTGCTAAATTAACTAACATACACATAGCTTCATACCTCCTATAAAATTATCCAGCATCTGTCTGCCTGTTCAGCACTAAAAACATTGTAAACAACTATGTTCCCAGTCAGTCATTGTGATCCAGTGACCAAAAACTCGTGTCTGTCTGCAAACCTAGCGAATCTGCTGGGTATTGTCTGTACTTGCACAAGGTTGCTAAGGCCTGTATCTATCCTGTATCCAGCAGGTCTATAACCTCCCATCCTTCAAAACCACTCCGAAAGACTTCCTAACTAAAATCTGGCTCTGTTCTTGTTCAAAACCAGGGTAAACTATATCACCTTTTCATTCCTTATATCTCCTTACTCTCCCCTTTTCACTTACTTCCATACTGCTATCTAATTCTCTTCCTAGACTTTCTCTCTAAATATACAATAAGCCTGTTTTTTTTTCTCGCTTCATATTGAAGTTCCTGTTTGTATTACACTAACTTACCTTTAATTTCTCTACAAACTGTCTAAAATTTCTCTAAATATTAAGTGACTGTCGTATACTTTGTATTGATTCTTAACCAATGTTTTTATATTATGTCTAATTTGTTATAATTATTTAAACTGCAGATGTTTTTATTTTATTCTTAAAGATTGTAAAATTATTGCTCTTAAAATGTTTTGTAACAATTTTTAGCTTACTCCCTGGGCCTCCACTGAAAATGGGCTTCTACCCAATCGAACCTTCCCAGTTATCAGAGGTCAGTAAATAAATAAATTGAATAAATAAATAACACAAACTACAGTCTCTCTCTGTCTCTCTGTCTTTCTCTCTTTTACTCTCTCTCTGTCTCTTCTTTACCTCACACACACACACACACACACACACACACACATATACATGCACCTACTCTTACAGAACAATTTCAAACTCACCTGTGCAATTTCTCCCATATTGTGCACTGCAAAGCACACCTCACTATAAAATTAATCATTTGGAAAATGTATCCACTGGTGAGCATATATAAAACTGCTTACAAAATAATATATTCTGATCATTTCACTAAGGGATGTTATCCCAGATATATAGCAGAGTAATAAAGCCAAGAAAATATTATTCCGTGTCTTCATTTGTTTCATTCTGCAAAGTAAAATATTGAATTTCAAGAACTAAGTGAATTACAAAATGTTTCTTGATGGTGTGTAGTAAAAAAAAAAGAAAAAAAAAGTTGCACTTTCTGGAGTAACTTGTCAATTTGTGTGTTTATTAACAGTAATAAAACATTCTCTATTTGTTCTTTCACTTAAAAATAACAATTATTAAACCACACCACTCAAAATGTAGGGTCAAGCTTTACCCTTTCTTTGCTACTTTCATGCAAGTTATTAAACTCTTATTTTTCTTTATTATACATTTACATTTATTTTATTTTTATTCTTTTACAAAAATGTGATGCGTTCTTTTTTATTTTATGGGGTTCCCAAAGTTAATTGTGTGCTTGCATTCATCTGCTGTTTCTTTCTAGTCTTTTTTTATGTTTTCAAATCGTCTTTTTCATTTAATGATGAATGGCTGGCTCAGTGTTATTCTTTCTGTTCTTTCTAGTCTTTTTTTATGTTTTCAAATCATCTTTTTCATTTAATGATGAATGGCTGGCTCTATGTTATTCTTCTTTCTGTTCTTTCAGTCTTTTTTTTCTAATTTTGTTTTGATACATTTTTTTGTCCATAGGTTTTTCTCAACCCTTTGATATTTTTGCTTGCTTTATTCTTTCCTTGGTTATTTTATTTTTTCCTAAGGTTTATGTTTTAATTTATTATGCAGGGAAGTTTGTTGGAACAGCAACATTCATAGCTATTTGCAGTCATCTCTGAATATTATATAATGAATGCTGTAAGCATCGAGTATGACTCTGAGGTACTAGTTAGTGAGGAACGAAGTTAATGAACACAACTGGTTAGGAAAACAATCAGAAGAAAGAACTAAATGTAAGTACTTTTTGCAGGGTATAAAGCCCCCCACACACACACATACACACACAAAACACATACTAAACAAATATATATATATATATATTTTTTTTTTTGGATTGTAAGAACCTGGCTACGTATCGGAACCATTAACAGATTTGATAGTTTTTTTCTTGGTCCTTGGTTTGAGCTGAACAGCTACCAAGGTTAACCAACGAACTTTTGGGCCTTTTGAGATTGGGTGTGTATCAGAACTACTGAAAGGCTGAACACCTGTGCACCATTTTGTCGAGACCTGGCTTTTGGGTTAGCACCGGACTCTGTTTGACTCCTGATATGTTGCTCGTTGGATGGAGTCTAGATGGGTTACATGTGTTGTTGCTTAGGCATGCTGTTTTGTTTTGAGCACACAGTTTTGCTTTAAGCAGTCAATTTGTTTCGAGTACGTATGTTTAGCACGTACGACTGCTTTGGGCACGTCTTGCTGATTCAGATGTGTGCTGTTTGTTTCGTCTCCACCTAACTTGCTTTTATCTTACAAGAAGTGAAGGTTATTTTCAAGAAAACCTTACTTATGGGAAAACATTGTTTTAGGACAAACCAGTTGTGACTATTTGTTATAAAGACTATTTCCTTAAACTTTTCTTTTAATTCCTCATTGGACTATCTATTGGTGTATAATACAGCTTCAACGGAAACAATGGCTTCCATACATGTAACGAGGAAGCTATAAGAGTTTCTTTTAAGCGACTGCTTCACTAACATAATGAGGAATTGTCACGAATAATCATCATTGTTAAACAAGGTTTGAAGAATTGACTTTTCATTTCTTTCATTCAAAGAGGACTTTTTATTATTTTTTGTATGATTTTTTATTTTAGTTTTTGTTTTAGTTTAGTTTTTTGATTGCCACTTCGTCAAATTTAGGTTAATACCCTAACGTGAGTAATCTGTGGCTCTCATTTTTGTGATTGTTTATGTTGTTTACTTCACTTACAATGCTGATGTATTCACTGTTAGGAAGCTATATTTTTTTTCTTTGCTTAATGGTCTCAAATGTACTGGCTCTGTAAACTGTAATATAGTTCTGTTTTTGCACTACTGTGACGCTGGGAACCACGTACCTTTGCAACCGGGACAGAATAAAGCCGGTTAACCCTTGACTGCTGCTTATGGGGCTCTGCCCGTGTTTTTCTCTGCTGGTCGCTTATGTGGAGCTAAGCCGCTTTTAGTCCCCTACAGCGTTTACGCTTGCAATACAACTCTTAATCAGGCAACAGCTATAGCAGTCAGTGCATATTTACTCTGTTTATTACAGCGTCAAGTTTCTCAAGCTGTGTAAATAATGCCACTTATCGTAGCATCCACATGGTCCCCAACTACACAGTACTAGTATTCTAAGGCTGGATGTGGCGTCACAATATAATAGTTAAGCTGATTAACTGTTTTTACACTGTTTCTTTCACGCGTATTGGAGAATACCAGTAAAACTTTTCTAGCACCCTTATTGCCTCCTACGTTAACAGTGAAAGTGTTTATGGCCTGATAATTTGAGGCAGTAGTAATACCAAAGGTGAATTCTCTCGGAATCCTTTATAATGCTTGTATTGTACATAATAAGTAGTACTGGTATCCACTAATAGCTGTCCTTGGGCTGTGCTTTTTAAGATCACTGTTCTGTGACTGTTTATTTTGTCAACGTTTTTGTATCACGTGTGGGATCTTTACCCTTGTTTTAAACATCACTATAGCAAGGTAATAGTGTTTGTAATTACTTATTAGTCAACCTTGCTGGTCTATACAAATGCTAACCTATGTTATTATTGCCTAATTCTTCTAATAACTGTAACTTCCTGATGCTGTTGTTTTTAACTACAGTTACCTAATTGGTGTAAGTAGTCCACCTATGAACCATAAGGCATAAAGGTGACATTAGTTGCATAGTTTGATTTTATTTTTTCAGCGTTAACAGACATTATTGTAAATAACTATAGTCTGTCTGTATTACCCCACTCTGTGTTTTATTTCCCTCTATGGTAAGCCTGTTAACACTGTGGTAAAGGGTTAGTCACTGTTCTGACCTTGTTTTAGAGTGTCTGGTATTATTTTTAGTTGTCTGTTATCTACATCCTCGACTGCTTAATATACTTATTTTGTCTTCTCTCTCTTCCTTATTTGTTACCAGCTGTGTACACCTGAGTTCCTGACTTTTCCCAGGCTTAAGAAGCCCCGTTGAATCCATATTTAAGAACAAAGTCCTGAATAGGATTTATACGTCCTCCCCATAAAGACTTTCGACCCTGAATAGTCCTTTTTGAAAAGTATGTCCTACTTTTGTATTATTTAATCTTTACTCTCCAGGTGATTTGACTTCCCTCCCAAGTTAACCAGCAGCCTATCCCCTAGCAACAGTTAAGTGACCTCTCTTACTCTCCTTCTTCATCTCTGGCCTTGAGGCAACTCTCTCCTCTACCTTGACACAACACTTTGGTGAGCTCTCTGCTTGCTCTGTCTCTTGCTATTCCTGGACACGGCCACTAGGTGGCACCCCATCGATTAGAAAACTAATTATTTACCTTATCCACACAGTACAACTTTGCCCCTTGTTATCCCCTAGTCTTAACCCCTCTATATTAATATACTGCACCCAACACTGCTAACTCACTTAGCTACCCTACAATTATATTATCACCCCAAACCCACCATAGTCCTCCCTTTACATTACCCTATAATTCACTTTTACCCTGCAGGACACAGTGCTTCTCTCTCCTTCTCTGATTGTTTTACTGCCACTGGTCCCCTCTCTGGTCCCTACCCTTATACTTCCTCTGCCACACCTCCAATTCACTTACATCCTATCTCATTTCCTGCCTCACTCACACCTGCTAACTCTTTACTCCTATCTTTCGGCCACACCCCACTCTCCATACTCCTATCTAATTGCCACAACCCACTCTCCACCATCCTACTCCTCCAATTTCCAACCTTGCTTACCTCACCTCACTAAAAATATGCCTTTAAGCCTTAAACTACTTTATCTACTGCTACTCCTCAACATCCTTCTTTTAAACTATATTCTAACTTCCTAGTATTCTACACTTAGCAGGTCTCCTACTTTAACTAAACACACAACCTCTATCCTTCCTCTAGCAGAACAAACCTGTACTAATATCCTATCATACTGTCCCTACCTTCCCCCTCTCTTTCACAAATTACACCATAACAGGTTTCAAACCACTAGAAAGTTCTATCTAATGCCCTCCAAAAACTCTAAAATATTTCCAATCTCACAAACACTTTTACTGTTACATGGGGACATCCACCCCAACCCTGGCCCCAACAATCCTCTCAACCTCTCCTTTTCTAACCAAACTGCTAACAACTTCAGTTCACCTTTCTCTTCTAACTCCTTTCTATAGCACACCTAAATATTCGTAGTATCAACAATAAAATCACTCAACTCCATGCTCTAATTGACCTCTATGCATTTGATATCCTCTGTCTCACTGAAACATGGCTCAAACCAGGGACCAAAGACAACGAAATTACTCCTCCTGGTTATAGCACTTTAAGGCAAGATCGTCTTAACAAAAAGGGTGGGGGAGTGGCCTTACTATACAAATCCCAACTTCAAGTGGCCTTAATTGACTCCCTGCCTCCCTCCCCAGCCAATGCTGAAATACTCTGTAGCAAACTCCAAGTAAATAAGAGCAAAGCCATTTATATAATATGTTCCTATATCCCACCAGGCAATAACTTAAACACACTTGAAAATATTCTTAGCTGGGTCTCCTGTACCTTTCCTCAAGAAACCATAATCTTAGGAGACTTTAATATTGATTGGAACTCCTGCATCTCTCCCAAACCTACCTTTCACCTCAATCTCTTTAACTTTCAACAAACCATAAACTCCCCACTAGAATTCACAAATCAACCAATAAACAAGCCATCCTGGACTGGATATTGATCAACAACAATCCTCTTATATGAAAGCGGAATACTCCCAGACAATATCAGCGACCATCTCCTCACCTACATCACTAAACAAAAAGAACAATCTCAAACAGCCTACTTATCGTACGTAACAAAAGAAACTTTAACCTGCCTACTTTCCTTAATGAACTCAAAGAATGTAACTGGTCAGCTCTAAAACACCTCCCACTCGAGGAAGCAGTTGCCCATTTCAATAACACATTCCTACAAATTCTCCAACATCACGCCCTCTAATTAGAATAGGATCCAAAGCCCCTTGGCTTTCCAAACAGACCAAACAAACAATGCTAGCTAGGAATAAACTATGGACAAAATGGAGAACCACTAAAGATCCAACTGACCATCAAAACTTCAAACACCTCAGAAATACTTCAAAAAAACTCACCTATCTTGATAAAAAAAATTATTACCTTCAATATCAACAAAACCAAAATCACAACCCCAAAAAATTCTGGTCAGGAATCAATAAACTGCTCCATCCAGGGAATACCAAAACACCTACACCAGCTATCTTAGCTCAGACCCCACCCAATATAATAGCCAATACTTTCAATAACTTCTTCTCTGAAACTATCACCTCTCTTGCAAACACCATGACTCCCATCGCTTCCCTTCAAAAGACCTCTCCTCAAAATAACACCCCCACTCTCAAATTTAGTACAGTCTCCACAACCCACATACGTAAGTTACTCTCTAAACTCAAACCATGCACCCGTCAGCCGACAAACTACCAGCTGAATATCTGCAACTAGCAGCAGCAGAACTAGCTTACCCAGTCTCCATCTTAATTAACAGAACAATAACCGAATCTACTATTCCATCCTGCTGGAAAGTCTCCCATATCATTCCACTGCATAAAGGAGGTAACACTAATGAACTTTCTAATTTCCGGCCTATAGCCTTACTATCTCCACTATCTAAAATTATGGAACGTTGTATACACCATCAACTCTTACAGCATCTCTTGCAAAACAGCCTACTCATAGACTCCCAACATGGTTTTAGGCCCTATCATAGTACTTCCACTGCCCTTCTCTCCTTCACAGACATCATCAACAAAAATCGCAATAATAACCTTTTCTCCTCTGCCTTATTTCTGGACCTCTCAAAAGCCTTTGATATGGTCAACCATCAACTTCTCCTGAAAACTTTGAAATCTCTCTCTCTGGACTCTTTGGCCATACAGTGGTTTGACTCTTATTTGAAAGATAGAAAACAAGCAGTCCTCTGGGACAGCCATTTATCCTCTCAGCTCCCAATCACTATCGGTGTCCCTCAAGGATCCATCTTAGGGCCCCTCCTCTTCTCCATATTTATAAATAACCTGTCTACCTCACTCCCGACATCCACCTGTATTCAGTATGCTGATGATTCTACTCTCATCTGTTCTTCTTTATCCCCAGAAGAACTTCACTCTTCCACCCAAAATGTCTTCTCAGCAGCGAAAAATGGTTCCAACAAATCTGTCTCCTCCTTAATCCCAAAAAAACCAAATTATTACTTTTCACCCCAACTCTTAAATCTGCCCCTATCTCCTTTTCCATTGTGTCAGGCAATGGCACTATTATTAAACCAGATTGTTCCACTAAACTACTAGGCGTTACAATAGACAATCAACTAAACTTTGATTGTCACATTGATCTAACCATCAAGGCTGTTAATAAAAAGATAGGTGCCCTCTATAGACTCAAGCCCTTTCTTTCTGCAACCACCAGAGTGTCTCTTGCCCAAACTCATCTCATCTCTGCACTATTGTATGCCTCTCCCTCATTCATCAACATTTCAAAAGCTAACCTTCAGAAACTTACAGCCTACCATAGTATTGCCAGGTTTGCTACAGGTTCCCCATTCCGTACTCACCATTGTCTTAATCTCAAAACCTTAACTGGCTTGAACTTCAAAATCTAATTCTCCTACATCAATTAGTCATCATTTATAAAATTCTCCATTACCCCTCTAATACACCCATACTAAATAACCTCATTACCCCATACAAAATCTTACTTCCCTTGCTCAGCCAGCAAACTTCTAGTAGCTACTCTCAAATCTCATAATAAAGCAGGTGACTCCTTATTTGCTAATGCTGTTGGCTCATACTGGAATAAACTTCCCATAGAACTGACCTCTTTAGGCTCATCACACCTTTTCAAAAAAAAAACTAAGAAACTATTTTCAATCCCACTGGTTATGTCCTTGCTCTAATCCTGACTGAACTCACCTAACAATCCCTCTCTACAGTCCGTGTCACTATCACTACTTCTATCACTCCAGCGTAGTGTACCTAGCATCCCACCTGCTCATTAATTTTTCCTATACTATCTATTTCTCTTATACTTGATATATCACTGCAACCTGTTTCTTCTCCCCATTTACTTAGCCTATAGGCTTATCACTTCTGTGCAAATCTCTATCCTAAAACTAGTGCCCGGCACTACATGTTTTATCCTAATTTGTTATTAGTGTAAATACTTATAGACTCTTTATCTGTTATTGTTTTTCTCTCCTCCTTATTTTTTAGCAGTCCTACTATTGCAATTGTTATAGGATTACAATTCCTCACTACTGTTTAGTTCTTGTTAAACTTCCTCTGCATTGTTACTCTACTACAAGAAAATGTTCCTTTTTTTGCTTATATGTTTTTCATATTTTTTGTTTATTGTAAGTTACTAGTACATAGTGGAGCTTTTCTCCTCGGGCCTCTGCTGAAAATGGACATGTATCCAGCCAGACTAGCCCGGTCAACAAATGTAAAATAAATAAATAAATATATATATATATATATATATATATATATATATATATATATATATATATATATATATATATATATATATATATATATATATATATATATATATTGTCACAAATATACAAAGGAGTAAGGCCTTTTCAAATAAAATGGAATTACACTGTTGGGACATGCTTGGCAATCAATTCAGCAGTGAATGCCAACAGTGATTTCTTGTGGAAACCGTGATCGGGGAGTTCTTGTTCACAGAGTTGAGCTTGGTGAATTGGATTATCATCCGTAGTCACAAGTACAATAGAAGCCATCTCTAATTTTTTTTTTTGTGAATTTCGATGGCCATTAAAAATGAACAGATTTTGTTTTTAGGGGGGGTCTGTTATAGATGATTATGCTTTCCTCATATTTGTTAATTATATGATCTAATTCTGCCATTCTGTGAATACTGTAGCTTGGAGTCTGGAGTTTACATTTAGATGTTGCAATCTTGGACACAGTGTATATATATATATATATATAGATATATATATATATATATATATATATATTTATATATATATATATATATATATATATATATATATATATATATATATATGGGACTACTTCATTTCACTTAACTTCCAATTCACTGACTCCCATTTGACTGAGACCAAATGACTGAAATTTCATTTCACTGACACTTCATTTCACTGACAGTTCATTTGACTGACAAGTATTATGAGCAAGAAAATGGAATATGCCCCCTTCCCCACTGTAGTGCGACCCTGGGGTTAGAATATATAGTTGGGGTGGGGGCACAGCCCCCTTTACTAAGCAATATTATATCAAAACTTAACAATATCATATGATATATTCTAACTCCAGGGTCGCACTACAGTGGGGAAGGGAGCATATTCCATTTTCTTGCTAATAATACTTGTCAGTCAAATGAACTGTCAGTGAAATGAAGTGTCAGTGAAATGAAATTTCAGTGAAATGGGGTCAGTGAAATGAAAGTCAGTGAACTGGAAGTTAGGTGAAATTATATATATATATATATATATATATATATATATATATATATATATACACACACATATATATGACTTTGCATTCTAATAATGCTATTTCAAGGTTAAGAAATGTAGTTCTCAGAACGATAACAGGTAACTGTTTTTGTTGAGTATTTTTTCTTTCTTTTTGCGTAGTTTATTTGACAACTTTTGCTGCTTTTGTTTTATGTTTCTTTTCTTTTTTCTTCTATTATTTTACAATGTTGTATTACGTCTATGTTTGCTCGCTTTGTTTCCGAGTTCCTTCCTATGATTTTTTATTGAGCCTTGCCATTACCAGTATTGTTTTCTTTATATGTCCATCTCGACTTGTGTTGTAGCTGTTGGTTAGTGCAACCTTTTGTGACAATGTTTTGAGCAGAGTTATTTTTGCTGTTGCATTTTTGTGTAGGTAACGGATTTGGTTGTTGATGTGGTCTTGAATTCTTGCATGCTATTAAATGTGGTTGCTTGTGAATTTTTTGTGCATTTTTATTGGCAGCATAGATTTATTAATAAAAGTAGGCAGTTCTAGGCCATGGTGGTGCAGCGGTTAGCATTTTTGCCTCACAGCAAGAAGTTTTCTGGTTCAATTCTCAGCTGGAGTGCCTTCTGTGTGCAGTCTGCATGTCCTCCCCTGAGGTTGAGTAAATTTTAGAAGACATGCAGGTAGGTGTGTGAGTGTGAATGCCTTCTGTGAAGGTTGGGTGCAGGGCTGGCAACTCGCCACTATAAAAATCCACTGCCAATCAATAGCGGACCAGTGATCCACTATTGCGACCCTGACTGGGAAAAGCTGAAAGTCTTTTAGTATGGCAGTTCTACTTTGCTTAGGTGGAAAATGGATTTTTATCTGTTAGTGTTGTGTATTTTAGGTGTTGCAAGTTTGGTAATCATACTGTTTTTCTATGTGAAGGGAAATTTTCACATTTTATATTAGTTTGTAATAGTATATTTAGGTTTTGTTTAGGTATTTCTGGTATTTTTATTTTCATATTTCTGTTTTGCTTCTTCTAAATGCAAAGTACTTTTTCCTTTTTATGTTTATTATATTTTTCCATTGTAGTGATTGTATGGAGATTACTAAAAGAAAACTCTCACAAGTAAAAGTGAACATTCTTTTAGTCTGTGCTGATTGTTTTACACTTAAGCCTGCAAGACTTATTTTCCTATAACAGTTTATAAGGATCTACCTTTTATATGATTTGTTTACTTTTGTTTGTATGATGTATTCAATATACACATGGCCTAGGATTCAGAAAGGCATAGTATACTATGTAAATGTGTTCTCTGCAGGTTTTCACAGTGCATTATGTCTGAGTTATTAATAATGACTATGGCACTATGACGATACCATCCTGTAACATAGAGCTCCTCATTAATTAGCTATGTGTGTTCCCACAGAAATATCACCAGCATTTGACAAGCATGGTAGACTGATTCAGGAATAGCTAGTTTGGATTACTGAGATTGCAAAGCAGAAAAAGTGATAACATACAGCCATTAGAAGAATTAGGACTAGCAGAGTGAATGTAGGTAAGTACTGCAAAACTGTTTGAGTGTGTGTGTGTGTGTGTGTGTGTGTGTGTGTGTGTGTGTGTGTGTGTGTGTGTGTGTGTGTGTGAGTGTCTGCAAATTAGACCTGTGGGAGGTATGTACTGCTAAACTGTCTTTGTCTCTGTATGTATGTATAGTTGTAGGGTTAGTTGCCTGGATATGTGTGTGTGTGCGTGCACGTATGTGTGTGTGTGTGTGTGTGTGTGTGTGTGTGTGTGTGTGTGTGTGTGTGTGTGTGTCTGTGTGTGTATGAATGTTTGTAAATTAGCCCTGTGGGTGGTATTTACTGCTAAGCTGTTTCTGTATGCGTAGGTCTCTGTATGTATGTATATTTGTAGGGTTAGTTGCCTGGGTATGTGTGTGTGCATGCATGTGTGCGTGTGTGTGTGTTTATGTGTGTGTGTTTATGTGTGTGTGTGTGTGTGTTTATGTGTGTGTGTGTGTGTGTGTGTGTTCTTTTTAAGTTTATAAGTGCACCTTAGTGTTAGTAGGTATGCGTGTGTGTGTGTGTGTGTGTGTGTGTGTGTGTGTGTGTGTGTGTGTGTGTGTGTGTGTGTGTGTGTGTGTGTGTGTGTGTGTGTGTGTGTGTGTGTGTGTGTGTGTGTGTGTGTGTGTGTGTGTGTATATGTGTTGTTCAGTATGTGTTAGAAGGTTCCTGTATGGACTTGTTGCATTGATTGATAGAGTAGTACTAGTGTGTTTATATCTACAGTGCCATTTTCAATTCACACACATGTTAATCAGCTACTAATGAGGTGTTGCTCAGTGAGGTTTATTATGTCTCTGAATCATGAGTCTTCACTCTTGCACTGTTGAGCAGTATGATGTTGCTCAATTTGCAATGCTGGAAATAATCTTTCTAAATCCCAGGGACTGTTTCTAGATTATGCATTGAACCTATACATATTTTTATATTCGTTATCATTAACAGAAATGTTTGTTTACTTTGGAGAGTCCAAGGTTACGAAAGATGTATGCATTGCATTCTCAATTATTCTCTTCTGTCTCTTTTGAGTCCTTGTAATCAAGGTCATAGTTGAAACAAATGACTCTTGATGTAAGTCTGATTACTACCAATACATACATAAAAACATAAATAAATGAATAGCCAAACAGCTAAGCAAATAAGTAAGCCACAGAGAGAAAGAAATGTTCATTGACATCGAAATTAAAAAAAAAAAATAAAATAAATATAATAAAATAAAATGCATTAAAAGTGTGCACACTGTTGAACAGTAAACCAGAACAAGAGTGGTTTGTAATCTCTTTTTTTATTCCTTTTTATAAATAAGCAGCCGCAGCATTCTAGTGGGAAGCCTGGTGCAATAAAGCATAAAACAAGAGAGTCAAAGAGTTACAAATAAAGATGAAGTACTGCTTCTCAAAACTTGAAAATGTTTGGTGCTAATTTTATTATTCATTAAACGTTTAAATGAATATCATTTAGTGGACTAAATCCTGAAATTGTATTTAACTTAAAATATAAAACTGAATTAATCATGATAACTTTGATGGGTGCTGCTCAAAAGATTCACTAAGAAAGTATGCTTGTGTTTAAACGCCATTTATCTTAAAACTGCTACAGTATATATACACTTCAATCCATTTTATTCCAGTGGGTCATATTTCTGTATGTCCACCTGGACACGTCTTTTGTAATGGAGTTCCAGACAAAAATGTCCATGTTTCCTAAAGAACACCAAGAAGCCTTTACCAATAAAACTACTTAAAAAAGTGCTCATTACCTGCACATTACTTATGTATAAAATTGCTGTGATATGTAGAAATACTACACTGAAAAAGATGCACAGAGAAAGCAAGAGGATATAGGAAAATTCACATAATGACTTCTCGAAACTTGCAGTGAGCATAAAATTGCATAGTCATATAGTACATTTTACATTATTACAGTATTGCAGTTATATCAAGGCATATCAGTAGAAGACATTGATGGCTGTGCAGTATCAAGGAACACCAGGGAATGGGGGGAGGGGTCTAATGATGGCAATCAGAAAAACAAAGTGAGTGATGCAAGTAGCAGATGCAACTGAAGGCAAGATGGTAAGGAAAACAAAGTCCGAGTTATTGACAGGTTAAAGACTACAAGAAGATTGATCATTTGAAGAAAATCCTGCAGTTTGGGCTCTGGCAGCGCTGCTTTCTTCAGAACAAAAAACATGCTGTGTCCTCATTAGAGAACTTACTTTACTGGAGCTTTGTTTCATCACTTTCATCTTTAAAACAAAGACTTCTTTAGAAAATAACAAAATTCTAAGGGGACACTCCATTTTAAATATGTAGTAATCATGTGATGAAAGTCATGTCATCAAAGGTCATGTGATGAACAATCATGTTGTAAAAAGTCACATAAATCTATAAACACAGAGTTACACGTAACATGTTTGTTAACATTTTTAAACAGACAATATCAGAATAATCATTTACTTTCTTGTTGCCTTCATTCTAAGAATGCTAGCAATACTGATAGATTTGTTTAGACCCTGGGGGTGATTGACATTAAGTCTAAGCAGCCAGTAAAGTTCAAGGTATTTCAAAAAGGTTTCTTAACTTCCCCTTCCCAAAGTCATGTTAATTTTTCCAGTACCATGAAAGTAAACCTGGAAAACATATTGCAGAAACCACCATGTTTCTTAATGCATTATTAGTTGAGTCCTTTCTGATGTTATAAACATGCTTATATATTATTTCCCTTATGCTGCAGTGCCCTATGTTTCATAGTCGTCCCTCAAATGGAGAGGAGGTATTTTTCATTGGGTATTAGAAGAATGCGTTTTTGAGGTCCCTTGTAATGTTACCAAAAATCACATTCTGTCTTGCCTTTGATCTGTCATGCTATACTATATCAGTGGTGTTTTCCTGCACTATGTTAATGTGTGGTTCTTTCTGCCAACAGCATTTATATCAATAACCACTTGTTTCCAGGCCTTTGCCCTCTCAGCTTGCTCAGATCCCCCTTTTCCAAAAAGGTGCTTGCCATATTTCCTTAGGACTGCCATGAGGATATGGTTCTCCTCATGGGTAAAATTGTTTTTTTCACTGTCTGGATTCCTGCTGCTACATGATTAATTTATCTAAAACAACATACAAAAGTAATATACTGAAGCTTGATCTACTTCTCAGCTAAACAACACACCAATGAAAGCATGCCTGCTTTTATCACAAATAAATAAAAGCTCTGAGTACAAAAACATTTATGGTGACACAAAACTGATATTCATATATGCACACAGTGTGAGTCTGACTTCACCCAGTTAGAATTGTGCTGTACTAAAGTGTACAGCATTATGCACAATTATACAATGACTGGCCATTAATATTCAAAAACAAGTACACTGATTGGCCAGCCCAACCAGCATGCCCGTTGTAAGTCCGACAATATACTAACAGAAAAGGCCTGGTCGCCCGGGTTTCTTCCCATTAGTATATCTTGTCTTTTTTTTACTTATCCTTCTTTTTTTGCACAAAAAATAAAAAGAGAAGACCTGAAACAAACGAGGGAGGTAGCTCAGACAAAAACAAGAGAATAATCAGGTATGTTCTTCAAAACTGAAGAAATTTACCTGATTATCCTTTATGTTGTCTGTCCTGGCTCTCCTGAATGCAAAAGTCTCCCAATTTCATTTTTTATTTTCAAAAAAAAAAAAAAAAAAAAAAAAAGCAATGGCGATCTTCCTTTCTCCATTGCTCCCTCTGCACAGCACTGATATACTACATAAGCATGGAAACAAAAGTCCCATATGCATGCAAAGTATATCAGAAAAAGACTCAGGATATCAGAAAAACGCAGAAGGGCACCACAGGGGCATTATACACAGACATTATTTAAGAAAAGTAAGTATTTTTTTCTTAATGTCATTGTATAATAGCAATAACTGACTCCGTGGTTGTGGTATATTGAAATTTACCCACGGTTGGCTTTATTTAATTACCAACTGTGGGTAAATCTTCAATATACCACACCGACGTTGTCATTTTTTTCTTAAATGGTTAATAATATTGCAAACACTTGTCATTACACTGCCATTTGCTAACCTTCCCCTGACATTTTTCTGAATTAATACTGCCACGATTTTTCATTCATGAGTAACAGTCACAAATATCACAGTAAAGCAGCATGTATGCTGACTACAAAATACATTGATGAAAGTATAGTACACCAGATTTCACACATTAAAATTATAAACTAATATTCTGTATAACATAATTTATAAATACAAAGAAAAAGTTTTGCAAATGTTTATGTTTCACCATGCCATCAGTGTTACATCCCCATATCTTTCCAATACTATTGTCATGAATTCCCATTTAAAAATGAAACTCATGGCATCACTGTTAACATGAATCAACTACCTATGACATTCACATCCTGTTTTTATCCTACTTGGTAAACTTTGCACTTTTCCAAAACACTTGCCACCCAATGCGAGTGATTGCAACTCCATATGGCAGTATTAAACTTATTCACATAACATCAGGCTCAGTTATGTGCTTTTCTATACAAATGAGGCTCTGCTACACTTATTTCTATGAGTCATAGTAATATGTAAGTGTATATGTCAACAGAGTCATGTAACTAGACCTTGGGTAACTGTGGTCAAGCTGAGTTTCTGGCGCTGAGACAAGTTTGTCTTGGGAACATTTTCCTTGTGCATAGAAAAGAGAAAATAGAATCAACAAAATTTAAATTGCAGAATCATGAAACCTAATCTATGGTGATCCTGCATTTTGTGATGCACTTAATCACCTCAAAACATTTTCTGTTATACCAACATGACACCAACAGGAAGATTTATTTATGAAGTGAAATAAAAAAAAAAAAAAAACAAAAGCATTATTTATTGATGCAGTACTTAGGCATACTTGCAAAAATGAGTAATGCATGAACTCCAAGTCAGTTATACCAATAAAAATTCCAAAATTACTGTACAGAATCAGAAAGACATTTAAGCAAATGAAAAAGTAATGATTTAGTAAATGACTTTCATTTGAAATGGCAATACGATGTAAAACTATTCCTTTAAAAAAGCATGTCTATGTGATAATGCATTTTGGTAAACCAAACTTGCCAATAACAGCAGCTGCATACTGAATGACACTACATGATAGTTGGAGTTGGCTATGGTGATGTCACACCCCAGAGTGTCTGTTTTCAACCTTGTGAACCACAGCCCTGTACTTATGTTCTTCACATTTGGTACAGGTAAGTCAAAAAATAGCATCACCTGTGAAGGCATGAGGCTGACATCCAAGCTGGTCTGATAAAAAGAACCAAATGAAGGTCTACCTCTTTTAGGAGTCATACTTGTACAAGATCAGATGAGCAGTACCTGACACAGAGTTAAAAAATGTTGACATCTGCCAAGAGTTGAGTGAGCACCTGTCAACTCTAACATGGATCACCTGCTCTGGGCTCCAGTGTTGACACAAATACAATGACTTGCAGAGATGCATGCCTGACTATCTGTCTGAGTGGGTCGACCAAGTTAGGGTGAGAAGGCCAGAGTTCTGCAATAAGTATTTTAACATTTTATTTTTTTAATTTTACAACAAATATGTTTTAAACACATACTACATAAATACTGCATAAATGCAGCTAAATATGCAAAGGAATGTATGTGTTAGTGCAAATGCATTAAAGACATGCAGGTAGGTGCGTGCTTGAATGGGTGTGCCTTCTCTGAAGGTTGAGTGTCGGGCTGGCAACTCGGCACCATAAAAAAATCCACTGCCAATCATTAGCGAACCAGAGTTCCACTGTGGTGACCCCTAACCAGGAAAAGCCGAAAGACACAACAACAACATTTCAATATGCAATCCAAATATACGAATAGGCATAAACATATCTGTAAACAGAAATGATCTGTAGACAAATAAGGCATGTTTATGTGTAGACATGGTTTTGTGTATAAATGCAAATGTTTATGTATGAGTAAAAAAGTATATACAATTATAGAGATATAAAAGTGTAAATGTGCAGATGTGTGTGTATATTTATATATATATACATACATATATATATATATATATATAGATAGATAGATGGATATATATATATATATATATATATTTGTATAGATATATATATGTATAGACATTTTATATATATATATATATATATATATATATATATATATGTGTGTGTGTGTCTTATTATCAAAAACATGGTTCATCGAATCGTGTTTTCGATAACTCACTTTAGCAAAAGTGCATATTGTCGAATATGCACTTTCACTAAAGAAAAAAATAACTTAAAACATGCCATTTGCATGTAAAGTTAGTTGTACATCAACATTCACTGCTGATGTACAACTTAACAAACTGTTGCTGAGATCATGGTACAGTGAGGATAAGGGAATATTCCCTTTTCCCACTGTAGTGCAATCTCGGAGTTAGAATAATAAAGTAGGAGGTGTGTGGGGGTGCAGGGGGGCTTGTCCACCTGCATAATGTTGTTTAGTGGGGTTTTTTTTACTTTATTTGTGGATTTTTTCACTTTTGCTAAAGTGAATTATTGAAAACATGATTCAGTAAACCATGTTTTTGATAATAAGACATAGACCCGTGTTTATGTGTGTGTGTGTGTGTGTGTGTGTGTGTGTGTGTGTGTGTGTGTGTGTGAATATATATATATATATATATATATATTTTCATATATATATATCTATATATATATATATATATATATATATATATATATATATATGTATAAGTGTGTGTGTGTATGAACAGCTAAGAACATATTTGCATATATATAGGCATATATATGTATAAGTGCGCGTGTGTATAAACAGCTAAGAACATATTTGCATTGCCACATAATTTCATATACTTTAGGCATTAGATTATTGACGGCTTTAAAAATGCTTTGGTTTTTGCAGGCCACAAACTATTTAGCAATATGATTATTGCATAATATAGCCAGTCCATTCAAAATATTAACTGCATGTACAAGATGGCTGACCTTGGTTAGCTACCACAGCCCAGGCAGGAAGGGTGTGGGGATTAAAGTAGAAAGTGAATAACCAGCACAGTGGTTAATGAGAAATACACTGTTCAGTGCCTTACTTTCAGAATTTAAAAGTGTGTTGATTAAAGAAACTTTACATGATTTGACATAGAAATGCAGGTAAGGTATGCAAGGCATATTGGAAAGTAGTGATTTTAATGAAAATATATGCAAACATTCAAGAAAGCACCCATCCCCCAAGCATACAATCTGTGCACAAACATCAGATTTGAAGGAAGTCAGGATATCCTTGTAGTTCAACTTGCAGTAAACAAGAAAACATTACAGATGGATTTAGTAAACATACTTCATTAAATCTGTGCTTTGCTGGTTAATAAGTGTAAGCATGTAAGAGAGATAGATTCAGTACAAATGTGTATAGAAATAATCACACAGATTCAGTGCAAGTACAAAATAACTTCTCTGCTTTGCTAATTAATAAATGTAATCATGTAACAAAACGTTAAACACGCATCTCTGATAGGTACGCAACTTTCCTCAATCTGTTCTGTATGCAGCAGAAGTGGAAATTTCATACAACCAGTCACAGGAACAAAGATGTCTTAAAAGACTGAATAAGGATGTTCATGAGTATGCAAAGATGATTCTGAAATAAAAAAGTGTCATTCATCCCAAAAAAGTATTGAATAATACCTAATATGTTTACTTGTATTTATTTATTTTTTAAGTATAAATCCAGAAGTAATTCATACACAAGTATAATAAAAGAAGTAGTGTGCTTTCAGTACACAACTGCAGCACAATCCATATCAAAGAGACATTTCAAGTCTATATTATAAGAACAAAGTATTACAACTTCGAATACCATATGGGCGACACCATATGAGTGAAGTTGTAAAACATCAAGACCAAAATAAAAAAATGTAAAAAATAAAAGAAAAACCTAACCTCCACCTCCACACCCCCTGCTACTTAAATATGCCAACTCGGAAATTGCACTACGTTAAAGTAAAGGGAAAAAATTCCCTACAACGATCTCCATTCACACTTGCAAGGTTTTAAATATTCAACCATTTGGTGTTTCCCATATGGTGTTTGAATATTTAAAACATCATTCTTTTAATATACACCCGATATTTCAAATGTGTTACTGTGTCTTACGTTTCACCAGCTTATCTTCTTACTATCAGCAGAGTGCAAACGTAAAAACCATCACCACTTCATATTGTTAAACTGACTGTTCACAGGTTTCTAACACCGTTTCCTAGAATATTTTTTTCTTAATAAAGATTTAATAATAAAAAAAAATCACTGTTAATAAAGACTGCACTGATGTATTAAATAATGAGTCAATTTATTGCCCCCATTTCTTATTTATCTCTCTGTCTACCCTCTTTTTCTTATTTTAATTATGCATTACTTTATCTTTCCTTTTTTAATTTATGCCCCATTAATGTTCACTTTTCCACAGGTCCAGAATCTCTAAGAATAGCCAAACCACATTCCTCCCTAGTCAGGGAATATTCACCCTCTGCCCATTCATGACTGTCTTCACAGGTTCGGGGCAGTGGCACTGATCCTGCTGGTGCCCTGGCACATGGCAGTCTAACAAGCCTCAATGCTTTGGGACTGGGTTGAGGCTATGTTGGGCAGGTAGTGGAGAGGCATATTCTGCCATTCCAGGATGGTCTTCGGTGGATGCAAGACTCACTGCCCAAGATGGCACAAACCACCATGACATAGCACGCCTCCACCATCTCACCATCAAGGTCCTCCACTGCAATACCATCAGTCAATGGAAATGTCTGAGGTCCTATGGACTGGCTGTGCTCCTGAGACAAACTCCTCTTCACCTCCCTCCTTCCCTAATCCTCTCTTCTCCACCCTCTAACCTACTTCTTTCCTGAAATGCTCTCTTACATACAAAAATGTTAAAAATTATGGGGGTCTATACCTCACCAAAGAAAGAGTACCCCACCTCTCCATCCTCCATCCTTCTCAGCACAACCCTTTTGATGTGTTCCTTCTGTGTTTCCATCTTTGTTGTGTCTTCCCCTTTTTCAGTCATTACTAGTTTCTGCTTTCCACTTTTATAAATAACCAGTCAGAGTAACCACATTAGGATACCCCTAGGGAAAACATATAAAACTCTTTATATTTTTTTAAAAGTTAATAAAATAGCTGTGAGGCATGCCATTTGCCTTAAGTACTTATAGCATGTGTGCACAAAGCTGCATTCATCCATAACAGAATACATCTGAAAATATATGAGAATTTATGTTTTTATGCAATACTTTACATATACGTAAGGATTACCTTCACCAACTTTATATATTTCACAAAAGTGGACATTTTATTTATCAAAAGCTTGCACATTTACTTAGCATGAATAACCTGTAATTAGTGTATTTAAATATAGACATAGCTGCACTTTTCATGAATAACCACTACAAACGTGTGAAACTTGGGACTATGAATAAGTCTCCTAATTTGTATGTTGTACAGAGAAATGTCTGCCATTGTAAACATCTTCTAGAATTTCAGATGTTGACATCATTCCTCATTTGCAAATCTGCTAGGTATCTTGCAGGTTTCAGTTATGTGATAGCTTACCAACTGTTTGTACAACATCACACGGCTTTTGTCTGTTGTGTAGAACTCTTATATTTGTGCTTAACAACATACAGCTATTGTGCAATAGCATACGTTTACAAATCCAGGATGGTATTTGCCCCACCATAGCAATTTTACTGAAAATGACAATTCCTAAAAATGCTGCATTTTATGAAGTAGTGTGTTTAGATTAGATACAACTTTATTACAAATTCTGATAGCAACACATTGGGATAATAAATGCAGCAGTATATACACTACACTAAAGTATCTGCTAATGTCATGCTTAATAAGGGTGTTTAAAAATTATTGACTTATTTAATTAACTTATGTTTCACTGATAAAACAGTTCTCCATTGTTTCCTTTGGCACATAAGTTTTTACTATTTATAGAACTTGCATGTAACTTTGTCCCAGAGGAAACCAGACGTGTTTATTTTCTTGGCTCAAGAAACAATTATGAGACATGGAACACTTGAGTATCTTCTTATTTAAAAGGACAACATTGTCACTGTTTAATCTGAAAGGCATTGTCAAAGTTGACACAGAACTCCTGCTGCATTACAAGCAATTAAAACAAGTGATAACTGTTCTGGTTTCAGGTAACTACTTTTGCAATCAGATGACATTTTACACGTTCTAGGTTACATTCAGGAGCTAGCCATTTGATTATACTGAAATATAGATATTTTTATTTAATTTAAGAAACTATTTTTTGATTAGTGAAGTGAAGGCATGTTTTCACTGAGTCTAAGAATATTCAGAAGATAGGCTACATAAGAAAAAGAGTTTACTAGATAAGCAATGGTGTCTGGAAATATTTGATGTTTTGCTCCATCAGGATATAGTGACTGCCTGTAAGTTAAAACTGCATTAATCTTTATGCTAAACTTGGATGTAGTATTATGAATTTCTAGGGGAAAAGGCCTGTATTGTAGATTTTATAAAGAGTAAAGAAGCCTCTAAGTACTGGAGCAGGAATAAACAAACAAACATGCAAAACATTAAGTAACTGATTGCATTTAATTGCTGGAACCTGTCTTCTGAGAGACTGCTTTCCAATCTATCTGCAAATACACAGAGCTGAGTATATTTTTTTGGTTTTAGAGTTTGTACTGTTAGTTGTTGCTTAGATCTCTGTTGAAACTGCCCCCCCCCCCTATTTTCTGCCATGTCTTCAGTTGTTATAACTGTTTTTTACAGCTTATGTGTTGTCTAACTCAAGGATCACTTGAATAAAATTAGACCTGTTAGTAACAGCCTGTATTTAATTGCTGGAACCTGTGTTCCAAGAGACTGCTTTCCAATCTATCTGCAAATATACAGAGCTGAGTATAATTTTTTTGGTTTTAGAGTTTGCTAATTGTTGCTTAGATCTCTGTTGAAACTGTTGTCTCCCTGTTCAGAGAGACTGATTTCTTATCTATCTGCAAATATACAGAGCTGAGTATATTTTTTTGATTTTAGAGTTTGTACTGTTAGTTGTTGCTTAGATCTCTGTTGAAACTGCTTTCCTACCCACCCTCCCTATTTTTGGCTTGTAGTTTAAATTTGGTGGCTTTTGCAGCTGCCCGCTCCAATGTAGATTTGATCTAGGATACTCCCCCAGTCCCATCTCTTTACCACATTCTGCCTAATAAACTCTTTCTGCACTTGCTTTTAGTCCTTTTTAATTTAATTGCATTTTTTAAACTGTGTTTGGTCTAATATTGCTTTATACTCAAGTGTGCTAGCTTGCGCTGCGTGTGAATTGTTTTTACTAATGTTTTTGCTACTTTTCTGTAAAAAAAAAAAAAAAAAACAAAAACTGTAAGCCTGTTACCTACCTTTCCTGTAACTAATGTTCCAGATACAGATTTGCTGTATCCAGGACTGTATGTAATTTCTGAGCCCTCCCAAGCCTTTCTGTGTTGGAGGAAAGCCTTCTAGCTTATCAGTGGGAGTGGTAAGCACTCGGTAACCTGTCTACCACATAAGGAGTGGTTCTGGCCAAGGAATTGTAGTTATTGGCCGTTTGGGCAATCTTTTCCATCTCTCTCAACTTTCTGATTTGAAAGCCCACATTTGCACTTATTTCTGTCCTGTAACTCATCTAGTGCAGATACAGATTCTTAGTTTTAACACTTGAATTTGCTTATTCCTGCTCAGCACTTGTTCAGAACTTGTTGTAAGCACTAAATAAGCTACTAATTACTACAGCACTCATCCTTCCTCATTACCCAGAGGAAAACAGTTTTGGTACTTACTTTCCTCAGTTGCTTAGAGAAAAACAGCTCTTGTACTCACTTTCCTCACTTAACTAGAGGAAAATATTTTTTTTTATTCAGGCATGTCCAAGGGTCAGCTCCCAGTGTTCTCTCCTGTCTATCTGATGAATCTGGGCATCTTGGGGCAATGTAGAAATTACCTCATGTACACAGACAATCCTCTCCTCCTATCACCCAACACTACAACCTGTGAGAGATGCACTTATCTAGCCAAACTGGAGGTAAAGCTCTCTCCAACCAAGACTGAACTTGACAGTCATGAGGAGAAGGTAAACATTTGCACCACACCACACTCATCACATAGTCTCACTAAATCTACACCACCAAAATCTGCACATAGTAACACAAAAACATTCGCGGAGGCTCTCAATAATAATCTGTCTAAGCAACAGAGACCTCCAAAGCAGAAACACAAGCAACCTCCATCCCCCAACACAACCCAAATGACACATAGCCCACAGACTCAGTGTGCCACTCAACCGCAGCCAATAAGGCAAAACAATGTACCCAACACACCTGTCATAGGTGACTCTATAGTCAGGCACACTGATGTCCCACTCACCAGGCTAAACAAGGCGAAGGTTACTGTCAGCTGCCTGTCAAGTGCCAGGATCCGCCACATAACCCACACACTCAGATCACTCCACAACAAGTACAAATATGACTCTGACATTGTCCATGTTGGTGTGAATGACCTGAGACGTACCTCCCTGGACTACATGAAAAGAGACATGGAAGAGCTCTCCAATCTTGTAGCCCAGGCAGGTATGACCCTAGCCCTGAGTAGCAATCTGCCATCGCCCAGAATGATACCACAGTACAAGGACAAAATGATTGACTTCAACAATTGGCTAAGCTTCTGATGTCATTCTAAGGGGATCCAGTATCTGTCTGCTTGGGATGACATGGTCGACAGACCACGATGCTTTGCCGCAGATGGCCTGCACCTGTCGCCCCTGGGATTCCAGATACTGGCTAAGGTGCATGCTGCCCTTATAGTGCCTTTTTTAGGCAAGGTTCAAATAACAAATTCACCACTGTAACAGGAACAGGCAAGCAAAAACTGAGGGTAATACTACTCAATGCTAGAATCTAAATCTCAAAATGCAATCACTCGAGGCACTCCTTAAAATGGAGAACATTGATATCTGTGCAGTGACTGAGACCTGGCTCAAGGCTCCAGAGAGTACCCCTGCACTACCAGGCTATAACTCATGCCACACTTTTCGACCATGTAACCTGGACCGAAATACCAAAGGTGGAGGTGTGTACATATTCATTAAGGATACCCACACCTCCAGGTTAGTTGCTCAGCATAATACATCTGAGGTTATCCAAGTGCAACAAACTCTGGGCAAAACTGCAATCCAAATTGTAGCTTGCTACAGATCTCCCACCATGCCCCAGGATTCCCACTCCTCTTTTCTTGATGTACTAGAAAATATTAGGGTTCAACAAAACACCCTAATAATAGGTGACTTAAACTACCCCACCATTAACTGGGAAAACTACTCGTGTACCAACTCCTTAGCTCAACGCTTTCTGGAATTCATAAACTCCAATGCCCTGGATCAACTTATCCACACCATCACCATGAGCAACCATACAACCATATCCTAGACCTAGTCATTACTGACATGAGTGACCAGTGTTCCACACCTAAAGTTAACTCCTCGTTGGTCTGATCTGACCATAAGCTAATCACCCTTGATATCCACATCCCACCCCCACCCCCCATTAAGGAAACCATGGTAAAAAATTTCTCCAAAGCCAACTTCATGTATCTTAAGACAGAAGTGGTGAACTTCATGACACCCATGCAGATGGACAATACAGTTACAACTGCTGAATCCTACACAAATGCACTCCATAAGCACTTACACGAGTGCATGGATCATGCTATCCCAAACAAAACCAAGACACTATCCTCCAAAAAAAGGAAGCCAATCTGGAGGTCACCTGCCATAAGCAAAGTGTACAACAGAAGGAAGAAACTATTGCAAAAGAGAGTAAAATCCCATGAGTGGAGGAGCTCCCTGGTCAGCCTCAGTAAGAAGCTGAGATCCCTTATAAGATCCTCCAAAGCTAGCTATGAAAACAAAATCACAACTAATTCTAAGGACAACCACTAAGCATTCTATAGCTATGTCAAGAATCTTGATGGCAACACCCAGATCTGCTCTGAGTTACAGCACAATGGCACGAAAATTACAGAACCAACTGATATTGCCAACATCCTGGCAGATAGGTTTGGTGCTAACTTTACCCCTCCTCACCCCCTAAAGGGCCCATATCTATACAGGAAGAATGCAGAGTCTATGTAATCACAACTACGCAGGTAAAAGCTGCACTCTCTAAAGCCAAAAATACAGTATCCATGGGACCGGACAACATCCCAGGCTGCGTTTTACACGAACTTCAGAACAAACTGGCTCCCCACTTAAGCACCGTGTTCAATAATAGCCTCACATCAGGCTTTGTGCCCACTGAATGGCATGCAGCAACAGTTATCCCACTCTACAAAGGAGGAGCCACCACTGATCCCGGGAACTATCGACCTATTAGACTGACGAGCCGGAACGTATCATCATGGAACTCATAAACAAAGACATTAATAACCTCCACACTCTGGATCCCACACAGTTCGGGTTTGTGAAAGGCAGATCATGCCTCCTGAACCTGATCGTCTTCTCTGAGGCAGTCACCAAAGCTGTAGATGAGGGTAAGGTGGTTCACACAGCCTATCTTGACCTTGCCAAGGCTTTCGACACCATCCTCCATTCTGGAATTATAGCTAATCTCGCTAAAATAGGTATAAATCCCTATGTCACAAGATGGGTTGCCAACTGGCTCACTGACAGAACCCACACTGTAAAAGTTGCAGACTCCAAATCTGACCTCAAAGCAGTGACAAGTGGAGTACCATAGGGTTCCATCCTGGGACCTCTCCTGTTTGGTATCTACTTTTTTGAAGTACAGGCTAACATAGAAGGCCTCTGGCTAATGAAGTTCGCAGATGACTGCAAACTAGGAGCCATAGTCAACTCCCCAAATAATGTGGACATCCTACAGAAGGGCCTTGCTGAGACAGATGCCTGGTGTCAGAGCCATGGCCTCAAGCTCAATGCCAAAAAGTGCAGTGTCATCCCCTTTGGTAAAAACTCTGTACCCATGAACTATCACATAGACAGTAATCTACATAAAACCGAATGTGTGATAAGAGACCTTGGGACCCAGGTGGACAGTAGTTTCTCCTTTGATAGTCACATCGCCACAGTACTCAGGAAGTCCTTCTACATGGCACACCTCATCATAAAAGGGTTCTCATCCAGAAAAAAAGAGGTCATTGTTCCCCTCTACTCGGCACTCATTAGACCCATTATAGAGTGCAATGCCCCTTTTGGAATGTACCTCACAAGACATCTGCAGCAGCTGGAAAGGCCACAGAAGTACCTCACAAAGAGGATTACTGGCCTCAAACAAATGCCCTACACTGACTGCCTCATAAAACTCCAGCTTTACTCCATAGCATATCGCCTGCTCCGAGGTGATCTCTACCTAACATATAAAGCTATGTTAAACCCAGAGCTGTTGGACATGCTACACCTAAAGAAATCCCAATCCCTCCAAGTTACATGCTCTAGGGACCTAAACCTTGTCACCACAATAAACAGGACATGCTGGAGGGATAGATTCCTGTCCCAGAGACTTCCCATACTCTGGAACAGGCTACCCATCTATGTCAAGCAAAGTTCTTCATTATCACTCTTCAAGAAAAATCTTGATGAGTGGATGGGAAATAGGAAATACACCCTGGGGATCACTTCTGTGGCTCTGCTCGACAGTGGCACACTAAAATAACTTTCTTGGGTGGCATAAGCCAGGGAACCTTGTTGGCTAGGCTTACGTAGGCCTTCTGACCGATAGCCTAGTACCAACCTATGAACCTATGATATAGTTAATTGTTTTATGGACAGCTTTGCTGTTTGCTTATTTATATTATTTTAAGGTGCATATGCACCTCAGCTGCATGAATTTACTGTCATGTAGGTACTGAAAAATAAGCAGCATACAAATCTAAACAAATAAAAGAAAAATGGATGAATAAATAGATGAAACATAAAGTCATATGTTAAAGGGGAAAACAAGAATACAGAAAAAAGTGAATAGAAAAGTAATGATATAGCAATCTTTGACAGTACGCTATCGTCTCTATTAATACAACAATCTTTGACAGTAAATATAGTAAATTGTTATTGTTGAATTTTAGAGAAAAGACACAGCCAAGTGTATTTCATCCCAATATAGTCAATGGGCAAAAAATAAGTTTCTTATTGTGCATGTTTTTATCAGCATCACTACTCTGCAGGTTTACATTAGCTTTTATAATGCTCTAAATCTTATTCTGTGTGACCCACCATGGTATGTGACTGTTCTAAATGCCTAGTGACTATTACCCTATAAAGTAGTCTTATCAATATAGAGTTGTCCAGGATCCTGACCCTTTTTGCATCTTTTTTAGAATAATTTGTATATATGCTGTAGATAAATTTTACAACCTAAAACAATACATGCTCGAATACAAGTCCATTAACCATCAAATTCCCCTGCAAAACTACGACAACAGATCTGGCAAGCCACTTTTAGGACATCTAGGATGTTCAGATGAACACATTTGCATTAAGTGAATAGGTGCCATAAATCTATCACAAATGCAGGAAAGTCTTTGTCCTTGCAAACCATAATTTAGAATAAGATCTGTGTTCTAAAATAAAAATCATACTTTATTGAAAACATTTGTAGAATAATTTTAAAAATTCCATTCCCAGAACACTTATTTAATTTACTAAAAAACTACGCTTGCTTGTACAGTTCTGGAACTTAGAGGAACCTTATTGGGCTTTGGATTCTATGACTGGTATTCATAGTCTGGAACTTTGCACATGGGTAGCGGTTATCTCTGAGTAGCTCTGTCAGATGGATATGTAAATCAGCTCAATGTAGGTTATTTGCAATGAAAGAAGCATAAGTGAAGCTCTTTTTAATAACATGCCCATTTGTGGCAAAAGTGCAGAATATGTAAAAATCAACATTAGGAATTTGTGAATCAGTGCATAAAAGCCTGTGGCTTTGAATTAATTTGTTTGTTTTTGGGTACTGAGGGCAAGCATGGCTAAGTGTAGTCATGCTTGAAAGATATAAGGAAAGTGATGGACTGTGCAGCATTTATAATTAAAATAAAGGGGTTTATACACATTTTATACAGGGCTATATTTATGTGGACATCCAGATGGCTTTATTAAACAATGGAAAAGGAGACACAGGCACTACTGAAAAGGGAGAGACAAACAAAGAGATGAATTCAGAAGGAAAACATCAAGACAGTTTGTGCTGGAGGAGGTGGGTGAAGAGGACCACCATGTTCTTGTCAGGGGATACACCCCCTATTTTTTTAATTTTTTTTGTAATAGGGTAGTATGGGGGGACAGTGGGTATGATGGTGATGGACAAAGGATAAGGAAAGGACTGAGGAAAAGATGATGCCAAAACCCCCAGTCCATAGAGCCTCAAATACTTCCACTGCAATATGATGATGCAGTGGAGGACCCCTAAGGTTGATGGGTTGAGGTCTGTGTTGGTACAGTTCTCTCCAACTGGGAGAGGATGTCTTCAGTATGCTGAAGAGAGGTTTCAACAAGCTGAATCCATCTTCTACTACCTGGTCCAGTACATCTTCTACCAAGTTCCAAGCCCCCTTTGGTGATGCTTGCCAGGATGCCACATGCCAAGGTGCCTGTAGGAGTGATGCCACTTACCTGACCCTGCCAGGACATCCCAAGATGACCAGAGAGTGAGTGCTCCCTAACCTGGTAGGCACATGCCTGGTCAGCTCCAGAGGGATTTGAATCTGTATTACTGAATACGGTTAGTTAATGCACTGCTTTCTCATTGTTTGCACTTTGTGTGTTCTAACAATACATCTGGGCTCATGCTCTATTTTATAATACTGACATTAACATCATAGCATCCTGGAGAAAGAATGAGATGTATTTTTTACATTTTATCAGATCTTTCCTTTTTTGAAAGCTGAATTAATCTCATGGTAAGAATGATAAAGTAGCAAGGTTTGTATTGTGATGCTTCCTACCACATCATTATATTTAACTCCCAGCAGAAGCACACACCTTAGTTTGCGAATGATGTAAGTGCACATAACATGCTTGCACTTGTATTTACATTTCGTATGTACTTGAAAGAATAGTTTCACATAATTAGTACAGAGCTTTGTGTTTCATGACGTTCTGTGTCAGGGTAGCATATTGGAATTACAGCGCATTCCATTCTCTTCCAAATTCTGAAACAGTATTTCCCATTCTAGTTTAAAAACAAAGATACTGTTTTACTCCATCTGTGCAGCTAAATAATTTCATAACCAACAATTGTCTGCATCTAAAAAATGTTTTTCATCAACCCTGCAATGCTACACCTCCGGTTACTTATCGTTCCCTTCTCCATTACCAAAAGCATCAAAACAGAGAACATATTAGGCAAGTGGTCATGGGGGCCATAAAATGCTTACCCATATACGCCTTTAAGCAGACAAACTTAAAAGGTTTTGCCACCCTTTTCAACTACTTAACACCAGAGAAGCCACAAACACTTATTGGTTACTCTGACCCTGTGTTAATTGTGATGTGTCCCTACACCAGAGATGCATCCTCTATTACAATAGCACAAAAGTGAATGTTTTCATCTTCATCAGGTGTTGCTACAAGGAAACGTCACCACCCCCAGGAAATGCCCTCTGACTGCATCTTTTCCTTTGCACATTGTCTGATAGATAGTACTTGCATGCATTAAAAGTAATTGATCAAGATATCAGGAAGAGGAAGTGTCTTTGTTACCGCTAACAGTTGACATTGTTAGAACATTTAGTGGGTAGCATGTATATATTTTGTGTTACTATCTGTATTAACTAAGAAGTTAAGAAGTGTCCGGCATATCCTGTATGTGACTTCCTTAACATGAATCAGGACTTGAAGTTTTGTAAGTCTGTTATATCTGTGGATGATATGTTAGTCTATCAGTATGTGTTAGCATTTACCTTCTGGCTGCTAATAATCTTTAGCCTTTTACTTCCTATTTCCTTATTATGTCTTTAACCTTATCAAGCAATTTTGCCAATATCTACAGAGTCATACTCATGTCATCTTTTAGTCTAAAATCTGTCTTCTCCTCTCAAACCTTAAACTTTCTTTTTTGTTCTTGTACAATCACAGTTACATCAATTTTATGATCTCTGTGCAACACATTTTACAGTTTTTATGCCTTTGAATCTTACTGGCGCATATACTGTATGTCCTAAGCTGTTATTGATATATATTATTCCTCTTCATCTAATTCTGTGGTCTGTGGTGTGCAATGCTATTCTTTAGAGAAGTACACTCTCTTAAAAGTTCCCTAACTCCTAAGTCATCTTACATGTAAATCAGTGTGTATGTCCTTTCCATAATCTGTAAGTCCATTTCAAATATCAACCCTGTGTTTCTTACTAAGACAACGTACAATCCTGTCCATTGTTTGTAAGCCCTTTTCAAACCCAAGCCCTGTGTAACTTAATAACACACTGTGCAAGCATTTCTGTAGTCTTTAAGTCCTTTTCAAATCCCTGCCGTGTACAACTTGCTAAAACACTGAGAAAGCCATTCTACAGTTGGTAAGTCCTATTCAGAATCCCAGCCCTGCATAACTTACTAACACATTTTCAAAGCATTTCTACAGTCTATAATTTCTGCTTAAATCACACTCATTTGTAACTTACTAATGCAATATATAAGCCTTTCTACACTGTTTTATTTCTTTCTGAATTTTGCCGACTTTACTCACTTACGTTTTTAGAGCGTTCTTTCTATAGTGTGTCCATAAGGTAAAAGATACAATCCTTTGGCTTTGTTTCTAAGACAACATGCTCCACTAAATGTAGTCATTTAACTAAATTTAAATATACAGTTTTCACACCCTAATTTATCATATAATTTACAGCATGTTTGAAAATCTTTAAATTGTTTATTTGCAAAACATGACATACAATCTTGACCAGATTCACAAATAACACAGAAATTAATGTTTGCTCTATGCCCTATGTTTAGTAATTCTCGTTTAATTCATTATATTTCCTGGTCTTAGTGATACACAAATGTAATACTGATAACCACTATGTGAATCTTTCCTTTTTTTCCAATGAAAATTAACTTCCTTACAGTAAAATTGCAGTATAAGCCATCTCCCAAAAATACTTTGTAAGTAAATATACCATAGAGTGAAAAGATGGCTTACTTAGTTTATACAACACAAAGTAAACAGGCAAATGGTAAAACTTAAAAGTATAATTTTAGATCCAGTTACTATACTTCACGTTCCAGTTAAGGGAACTGTGTTCCATTATATCCATGTTTTTATTCATTATAATTATTCCCAAAGTTACTAAAACACAGAGAAATGAATGTTTTTCTCAGCATAGTGACTAACCTTACAAGTACAGTTCCAGCTCCATTCTAACTGACAACTAATATGCTGAACGCAGATTTCATTAAAAGATATATTTAACTGAGAAAAAGTCATTTTGGTAGAGCAAAAGCCATTAGCCATTTAATTATGTAAAAAAATACTGAAGTACAAAACACCTCCACAGCATGTTAAAATCTCTCCATCTTGAACAAAACTGCATAAAAAAGTGGCTCCAGTTCTTCAGTGTATAACTAGTTGAAACTATATAATTGTAAATATAACTATTTTTGGGATATTTTTGTGATACTTCTGCGATATTGTTACTTGTATCTGGTGCTTTTCTCTTCGGGTCTCCACTGAAAATGGACCCCTGGCTCAGTTGGACCAACCCGGTTAACAAATTACAATAAATAAATATAAATATAAATTTAACAGAGCACAATCATAAAGTTTCCCTTATAAACAAACACATTCAAAAACTGAGAAAACTAATAATCTCATGCATATCAAAACTAGCCCTAAGTGGTGACATCCACTCCAACCCTGGCCCTACCATCTCCAACCCCAATCCTCATAATCAGACTAGAAACCACAACTTTTCCCATATTACAGCCAATAGAAAGCTAAGTGACTTCCTTCTACTAAGCCTAAATATTAGAAGTATATCCAACAAAGTCCATGAACTCCATGCCACCATAGACTTGTACTCCCCAGATATAGTCATCCTGACAGAAACCTGGCTAAAACCTCACATTACCAGTGAGCAAATACTCCCTACAGGTTACGGCATACTAAGAGTAGACTGGCTAAACAAAAAAGGAGGTGGTGTAGCTATAATATTTAAACAGCATCTAAACATCCAGATCTTAAAATCATCAGCTCCACAAATAGGCAATGAAGAAATAATATATACCAACCTCAAAATTAACCAAAACAAAACCATCAACATAATTGGATGCTACTTTCCACCTGGCCAAAACATCCCTCCACTAGAAAACCTCCTCAGCTGGTCTACCCACCATCTCCCCAAGAAACTATCATCTTAGGTGATTTCAATATTGACTGGCAATCCTGTTCTGGCAACAATCCAACCCATCATGTACACCTTCATGGCTTCACCCAACTAGTCCAGTCACCAACAAGGATAAATAAAAACTCCAGCAAGCACACTACCCTGGATTGGATACTAGTCAGTAAGAGCCCCCAGTCATATATAACAGGCTGCTTATCAGATAGCCTCAGTGATCACTCCCCAACATTCCTACTCAAAAAATACCTATACCAAGCTAAACCTGTCATCTATCGTCAAATACGTAAAAAAATAAATTTTAACCCACTCACATTCATCTCATCACTCAAAGAATGTAACTGGCATGCTCTAAAGTACCTCAATCTAGATGACACAGTTGAATTTTTTTAATACTACCTTCCTGAACATCCGTAATTACCATGCCCCCATAAGATTTTCCAGAACCAAAGCACAACCCTCCCCATGGCTACAGAAAACCACTAAGTCAGAAATGAAAAACAGGGATAAAGCCTGGGAGCACTGGCGCAAAACCAAAACCCCCTCAGCTAGACAGAAATTCCAAGAACTATGCAATAGAGTCAAAAAGCTAATAAAACAGGACAAATTCCAATACTACCAGTCTGCCCTAGACTCCTCACAACACAGCCCCAAACAATTCTGGTCCTCCATAAACTCCATCCTCCACCCAGGTAAAGTCAGTACCCCTCCGCCTAACATCCCTCACTCCTCAGAAAATATTGCTACCTCATTCAACACACACTTCACCCAAGCCATACTATCACTAGCTAAACAACACAACTCCCCTCCCCTCCAAACCACACCTTCAACTAGTAATCTCCCCACTGCCTTTTCTTTTTCTCCTGTACCTACCTCCAACATAAAAAAACTCTTAACTAAACTTAAACCCACCAAATTAGCAGCAGACAACCTCCCAAGTGAATACCTACAAATCACAGCTGATGCTCTGGCCTACCCAGTATCCATCTTGATTAACTGATCTCTGTCAGAAAGTTACGTTCCCACACTGTGGAAAGTTTCACTTATAATTCCCCTCCACAAAGGCGGACCCTCTGTAGAACTAACCAATTACCACCCCATAGCTATTCTCTCTCCACTCTCCAAAATACTAGAGAGATGCATACACTCTCAGGTCTCAGACTACCTCCTTACTAACAACCTCCTTTCCAGTACTCAGCATGGTTTCCGACCAAACCATAGCACCACCACTGCCTTAATCTCCTTTACTAACACTATCCTTCAGCATAAAACAATGGCTATCTCTCCTCTGCTACTTTCCTAGACCTATCTAAAGCATTTGACATGGTCCCACACAAACAACTTATCTCTGTCCTCAATAACCTATCCTTCTCACAATCAGTCACCAACTGGTTTCAGAGTTACCTGTCTGACCGCCAACAATCCATTGTATGGCAGAATGACATATCTCCCCAACTATCTGTCTCCATAGGGGTTCCCCAAGGATCCATCCTTGGACCCCTACTCTTCTCTGTTTACACCAATAATCTAACCTCTGCCACCAAACATGGCACACTCATCCAATATGCAGATGACTTGACCATCATCTGCTCAGCCCAGTCCCTACCCAAACTGCAAAAAGTCACACAGGAAGCCTTTTCCTCTGTTGAAACATGGTTATCCGATGCCCAATTAATACTCAACCCAAACAAAACTAAACTACTCATCTTCCAACCCACCAAACATACTCAAAACAACTCTCACTTTAACATCACAGCAAAAGACAACACCACTATATACCCAACTGAACACACCAAATTGCTAGGAGTGGAAATAGACAATAAACTAAAATTTGACATTCACATATCCATGACCATAAAAAAGTCCACAAAAAACTAAGAGCATTATACAGAAATAAACAATTTCTCACCAAAGCAGCAAAGATTTCAATAGCAAATTCCCACCTTATCTCCACCCTACTTTATGCCTCTTCAATATATACCAACCTAAAGCAATGTGATCTAAACAAGCTAGAGACCTGCTACAACAAAATCGCCAAATTCGCCACAGGGGCATCCTACCATAGTCACCACTGTCTCTCACTTGCTGAACTGGGCTGGCTTGAACTCCCTCACCTCCTTCAGTGGTATCAACTCTCCCTCGCCCACAAACTAGTAAACCATCCACTAAATGTCCCATACCTCCAGAATCTACTCTAACCCTATCGCACCACCAGACCACTAAGATCCAGCAACAAAAATGACTTGCAGATCACTAAAGCCAACAACTCTGCTGGTGAAGCACTATTCTCTTGCTCCATAGCCAAATTATGGAACTCACTCCCACCCACAATTACCTCCATGCCATCAAGCACCCACTTCAAAACTTTACTAAAAGCGCACCTAAAAACATGCTGGCTATGCCCTTGCAACTCCCACTGTAATATCATCCACCCCATCAAACTACTACCTTTCTTTCCACTCCACTAACTACATTGATTATAGCAAGCTCAGATGCTCATAAGCCTAGTACTTATTATACAGCAGGAACTTCTCATTGTTACATTTGTTAATGCCTGTTATGTACTTCACAGACAAAGATTCTAGTTGTCTACTGATGTACTATGTTCTTCATCTGTAAATATGTTGTAAGTAATTTCTATGTTAAATTGTTAATCGCTATGTAATCCAATGTAACTACTGTCTGTTTATTTTACTGTGGAGCTTTTCTCCCAGGGCCTCCGCTGAAAATGGACCCACGTCCAGTCGGACACTCCCAGTCAACACATTTAAATAAATAAATAAATAAATAAATAAATAAATAAATAAATAAAATATTCCATGTGCTCAACAATGAATCATGTGAAACATTTATGAGGACTTTTAATTACCAAACCTGTCATTTCAGTAAAATGACTTACACAAATGAATGTTTTTTTTTGTCAGTCAGCATGGTTTCCCTTCTGTCTTCCATCATACAGAAGCTAAATGTTTTAAAAATCAACCCATATGTTATAAGATGGATAACAAACAGGTTGAAAGATAGAACTCAGAAAGTGCAAGTTGTGCGTGCCTCATCAGAAAGTAAGAAAGTAACCAGTTGTGTCTCCCAGGGCTTGGTACTGGAACCTCATCTTTTCAGTATTCATGTCTCAAATCTCTAAGTAGAAAGACAAATCTTGGGATTCAATAAACTTCGTGTAGGCCTCACATAGAGCCTATATGGAGTTTACATATTTTCGCGACGATACATGGTGCGCGGGAGTGTGAAATGCATATTAATGAGCCACAGCAAGTCTAAGCTGGTTTCATGGCTTGCAACAGTGTTGCTGTCCATGAAACCTTTTAAGTAAACATGGATAGCAATTCTGTGTAATGTAGAGTACCTATGATCCTCAGATTTGTGTGGAATGCCACAATGATCACAAGGACTTCACAAATACCCGTCATACTGTTAGTGTAACACTTCTGCACAAAGGCTAATGCAATCAGGACAAATAACCCAGTGTAGAGAAATAATTGACACAGATGCCACGTAAGTATGTGTAAAATGTAACACTCTCAACCTGTGAGAGCGAGAAATTTGGACAGAGCCATAAAAATGGGAGGACAAAGGAACAGACATAGGGACAGATTTTAATACTGTATTTCCAATTAAGTTGATAGAATAAATACGTTGTACATTAACATTTAGTTTCTGAAGAGCATGAAGTTTGAAACTCAAACATCAGTCAGTTTCTGACTTCACTCCGCAATGACATGCCAATGATTTGCTAGGAAAACAAAGTTATGAGGAAAAGATCATGACTATCAGACAAAAAAAAACTGTTCATTCTACACATAATAGTGCCGTTGAGTGGTATACACTCAAATGTATGTAATATTGAGTCACATCAGTCCAGAGACCATCCCAGTGCTATGGCAGAAAGCCACATATTTGATAAGGAAAATTTCTGGACATCCTGGGAATATCTGGACATTTGAGAGGTATGAATATGAAGTATATGGTCCAAAAATAGTACAAGACAATGTATCTACAGTGCAGAGTATTGTGATATGCCATTCCTGGCATTCTGCACTGAAGCTATGGATTTTTAACAGGGCATGGACTGCCATATACAATGATCACTCAGGGAAAGTGTGTGCATTGAATAGGAAAGCACAGATGACTTGCAGGAATGAACACAGGAAAAGTGGACAGGTGAAACTCCCTCATGTACAGCATAGGAGGCATATCAATGGAAGTTGGTTGTATCAGCAACACCAAGCATATACCTATATAGTACAGTACAGACTGTACATTGAAAGTTTGTTGTCTGTGACTGTCACACAAGGTGACACAACAATGGGTGGGATATCTGTGTGATATAGGAATCCTTACTTGATTAATGCAGAGGACATCTATCAGGGATCTGTCATACAACTGGGTAGGGTGCAGACTGTGAAGCTGTGCAAACTGATATGCATGAATATGAGTGTACTATCAGCAGAGGTCTCTAGCAAGGTGGCCACAGATAAAGAATCATGGAAAACATTACAAGAACTGACCACAATCATGGACAATATTAGAAATACCACCACTAATCCCATGCCTCTTACATAACATATGTGATGCGGAGTGATAAAAGATGAGCCTGCACACACACACTTGAACAACTATTATGATACATCCACACTCTCTGATGGTAACTATACACACTTTCCTGGCACTGTAATATCTGCAGGAGGTGTTAGGAGGGACAATGCTATACCTGTATGCGACAGTATGGGCAATACAGGCTAGCTGCCTTGTGTGCATGGCATATATTGATGGCACAGTCCACACTGTCAGGAATGATATACATGCCATTAATGTTGTCAAACATCCGTGTATGTAGTGTGTGCATAAGCAGAACAGGTAGCACACATGCACTTGGTGTAACTTGATTGGTGTTCCGCACCATCAGTCAGGCATGTATATTCCACAGAAAGAAAACTTAGATTTGGCCAATAAACTGTGTGAAAGCACACTGTGACAAAGGTGGTACATTTCAGTTGCCCATCACTGGAAGATGTGTAGGGAGGTACATGAAGAAGGGTGCATTGTACACAGTTATTGGTGTGATAAAGGCTGGGAACCATGAAATTATTATGGCCTCTGATGTGCATGTCCTTCGCATACCAATACTTGTGTTACATTCAAAGGACTGGTCAGCACTGTGGCCACATGCTGGTGGGTGTACCACTTACCCTCTACCCCAGGATACAGGTCACATACCTATTGGTCTGATTATAGGGTGCGATGTCTACATTATACTTGGGTGGTCCTGTTATACTTGGGTAGTGTGTCTGTTTTCTGAGTCAAAAAATCTCTCCATGTTTCTTGTCAATGCAGGTGTTGTCATGGTTGTGGCAGCAGGTTTTGTTATGTGTTAATATTGTCTGTATTATACTAATATCACCGTTGGAGTCAATGATTGCCCACAAACTGTAGTCCATTAGGCAGCTGTTTTGAATAACTGCACTTTTGTTATTTTCATCTCAGAATACTGAAATTCGATATTTCAGTATTTTGCGATTTGAAAATGGACCCATACACACTCATAAAGAGGGGTGGGAGTGAAGGGGTGAATGCAAGTAGAGGTGAACACACATATAACAATGTTTGGAGCAATGGAACATTCATGGACATGTTTTTTGGTCAGTTCTCATTATTAACCTGCCATGCTCTACAGCATGAAGTGACTGACATAGTGGTAAAGAAGGGTTAGAAGTGGGACAGCAGGCTTATGACAGGCAAAACAATGTTGGATAAATATCTCATAGTTGTGGGGATGGATGTCACTTCAAACACTCAGTTTTGGCCAGTATCCAATATATCTCCATGAAAACTCATAACTGGCAAATGTTAAGATGTGGGTGATTAAACGTTTCATAGACATGTGACATCACAGTAAGAAATTATGTCAGAGGCATCTGGAATTGAACCCTTGATGCTCTGGACAAAAACAATCTTTAGTACGCTCCAGATAGGAAGTTGCACTTTATTGCATTCAACAGTCTAACAACTCTCAATGTAACTATTTCAAAGTGCTGCCTTTACTCTGCTTTAAGTATGTATTCCTCTAGCACAGTGAGTCTAAGCAGCATTGCATGGAGATAACCAGACTAGTGCAGCCGATGGCAAAAATGCACCAGGTTTAGCCTTGGAACATGAACAGCCATTCACACTGCCACTCAGCATTGGTGCCTATATAAATACATTCCTAATGTATTCATTATTCCAAATTAAAATGTTCATTTTTTTCCTTGAGCATTTGGATTTGATAAAATAAGAACAAATATATGTGAGTAATACTGACAGCATTCTCATGACACATCATTAGTTGTGTTATACTTATGACTCGTTGGTACTAGTAATTTTTCAAAAAGGGACACTTTATTCCCATACTACAATTTGCACTGCTTACAGCCACACGATGTCACTGAGCCTGATTGTGCTCATAAAGGTGCACAGAATTAAAATGTTCACTTTTTTTCTTAAACATTGAATCATGTTTGTGGTCAGGTAGGCAACACATAAATGGAAAAGATAATAGCAAACACATTATTTGTGCAAGTACTCATTGTGACCTCCCTCAGTAAAAATATCCACTGCTTTACTTCTGTTCCCTCCTTCGTAGCTCACCATATTTACACCTTTTGCCACAGAGACAGTCAGCTAGCAGGTGAAATGTCTGCAGTCATTATCATCCATGTTGCTGACCACCACATAATGCTGCTAAATGTGTTTGTGCTCTATAAAGCAACTGGAATTAATTTTTCACTTTTTCCTTAAGCAATGAACTGTGTTTGTACTATGTCATGTGCTGCACACATGCTAAAAACAAAAAGAAAACAAAATAAAAAAAGGAAACAAAGATTAAACAATTCACTCTGGATTTGAACCATCACACTATTGCACTAGCACAGCTGTAGTGGGTTATCTCTCTTTTCAACAAACATAACGTTACAATAGCAATCAAATAATGTGCATAAAATAATTCATATTTCATATCCAGTATTAACCAGTTCATACAGCTGGACATTCTCAGTTGATTGTACATGTCCAGATAACATATTTAGTGGAATGAGTGATCACACAATGTTTATGAAAATGTTTGCAAAACTCCAGCTCTGTCTTTTCTTTGTAGTCTGGGAATTCTTCCCTTATCTCTGCACTGCTACCAGACATGCAATCTCTAGTGCATACCCTCTCATTTTTCTTTCAAAGTGTGATAGAAATACATGACAGTGAACCATTTTCAGCAAAGGCAGATAATTATACATGTGGTGCGTTTGGTTTTGTTTAAAAACTTGCTGCAGTTATTTCTATATGTGTAGGTGTATCCTCATTGACACACCCACCTCAGGGAAGAGTGTCTGTGAATTACTGTGTTTTGCTTCAATCAGACTATTCATTCACAATTTCAAGTCCTTAGCAGCTAATAATTATGCAGACTGATTACATCTGAGACACAAAGTCAAAAGTTTGATAGTCAGCAATTCTAATGAGGTCACCCCTCATTTGCATCTTCACCATGCTCAGAGGGCTGAATATATACTATAAAAAAGCAACCATGTAGCTAGGGAATTTGAAGGTGAGAAGTCTGTTTTGAGACAGAGAAGATTTTGACTGCATTTACTTTGAAGGAGATTCTTTGCAATGAAGCATATATTCTCCTAAGGTACGTTTCTCTTTTTCAAGTGCATTTACATTCTAACATTAGTTATGTATTTATATAGGCAGTAGAAAAATAAAGGTTGATCTGTATGCATTTCTTTTACTTCACTGTTGGCATAGGTAGTTCTTGTAATTCTTTACATTTATGAGATGGAAAGGTTATGCTTACAGCACAGTATGTTGTTACCATTTGCTTTTGCAATTTCACCTGGTATTGGAGACAACAGTATTGTGTTTTTTTTATCCAGTGCAAGAGGTCACACATGTTGCTAGCAGAGGTGTCAGGCTTCTTAGATGTCCCAGGGTAACTTCCACAACAGTGGTGGGCACAGTGAAAACTGCCCGGCATTTTACTTTGCATTCTTGACTATTTAACAATGATAATTGTCATCCATTAATCAATGACAGAGCTGTAGTCTTGGGACATCACTCATGAAAAACCTCTGGTAGAGCTGGGAGATGTGTCAGATATGGGATTCATATTAACTGCCGGGGTTGCCAGCACACACATCATCCTTATGTGATTTCCTTAGCATTACACACAACCTGACAGTTAATGGAGTGGAACCCCTTTCTTTTGATGTGGGTCCTGTTCCTCAGGTGGTGATATGATCTCATTGTGGGTGCAGTCTTGCATACCCAAGACTTCAGAGAAGTGTGCTAGAGAGCACAACTCCTGCATAGTCTTTGCTCTGCCACAGAGGTACAGGAGAAATATATATATATATATATATATATATATATATATATATATATATATATAGTCACTAGCATGCTGTAACATTCAGGAATTGGTGTAGAATCTTGGATGCTGAGCAATGTGACACCCCCAGAATGTTCCATGTGGGTCTCTGAAAGTCTCCTGTAGCTAGAATTCTAAGTGCCGCACACACATTGATCTCCATCAGTATGGGTTCCCTTCAGTTTGCCCTTGGGCTCAGGTGAGGATAAAAGAAGATGCAGAGTTCCTGGAGTGTGTCTCTATCTACCATTGTAGCTTTCTACGATTTCCGCTTCATGTTGGCCATGAAAAGTTAAGCGGTGTCTGAATATCCTTCTCCTTGCCCAAGGTCCATCAGCAGCATCACCAGCATCAGCAGCATAGACTTGAGCTTGTTGCACATACACATGAACAAGAGCAGCAGTTGCCCCTAATATTCTTTCTTTCCAGTATAGTTTATGTGGCTGCATTCCAATAGGTTTTGGAGTACAGAACAAATGGCTACACTGAGTTTCACGATTGCTTTATAGCTTGCTGAAGAGCTCCACTATCTTGGATGGGCTTATCTGCATATAATTCAGCTGCTTATCCACTAATTAGCATGCAGTGATGTTTATCTGTTTTACATGGCTCTACACAAAAGAGCCATTTACTGTGTAAAGATTGGCACAATATTGTATGCACGTTGTGCCACGATGCCAACATGGTTTCAGCGAGTCATGAATGGTATACTGAATCCAGTTGATAGTCACAGCCTAGTCATTAAATACTCTTAAAAATGTAAAACATCTAAAGATAATTATTAATTACCTTTCAATGAAGGTTTAAGGATATACACATAATTCAGACTAGAAAAATGTGCAGAGTTTAATGTTGTAATCCAACTGTACTCTGTTCTCTCCATGGAAGTTAAACTATCCCCAGGCCTGTGACTTTCCATGATAACTTGTATCACTAAAAGGTTAGAAGTGTGCTGATCAATAGTTTCATTGATATGTCTAACAAGAGTTTTCTTAAGATCTCTTTAACTAATATCATAAATATGTTCATTAACTCTCTGTCTTAAAGTCCTATTAGATTTACCAACGTAAAAGGCTGCACAAATTTCACAGTGGGCAATATAAACAATGTTCTTAGATTTACATTGTACACTAACATGTAATGTATAGATAGTCTTAGTGTAAAGATGTATGAATATATCAATTTTGGCAACCCATTTACAGTGATTACAATCATAACAGGGAGAAGTACCCATCTTATTAAACATAATCTTATTAGGTTGCTTCATGTCTTTATAATAAAGCTGTGCCTTTAAATTCCCTTTAATTCTTAAAGGCACACTGAGGGTTATCACCAACTATCTCTTTAATTTTATCAACTGCTAAAATATGCCAATTCTTCTTTATAACTTTACATATAAATTATGAAAATAACATATAGCTAACCTTAGTTATTACTTATCATGTCTCTGTTTCTTTCGGTGGTCTCAGTGCTTAAGAAAGATTGCACACTTGTATTCCTACATGCAAAGACTTGTTTCTTAACAGTATCATTTTCATCTATATTATAACTTCTGTGCATAAAATCATAAGTTAACTTATCAAATGCTTCATCGAGTTGTGCATCATTACTAGCCAGTATACTGACTCATATAAATTGACTTTTAAGGACACTTAAACACATATGAAGGATACATACTATCATTACTCAAATATGCATTTTCTTACATGTTTTCTGATATAATTTAGTGCAGATATCTCCAGCATCATTCTTTTATAAATTAACATCTAAATAATCTATACATTTTCTTGGACACTGCATAGTAAATCTAAGAAAATCAGTCATTGAATTTAAATATTCAATAAATAAATTCAAATGAATTTCATTACTCATCCATACAAAGAGTATATCATCCACAAATCTAAAATTTGAGTATATATACATCATAAAATTGTCATGCTTAAATATGTAATGTTCTTCCCAAACAGATGATACCATATTTGCATAACTCTTTGAACAAGGTGTCCCCATAGGGACAACAGTTAATTGTAAGTAATAATCACTGTTAAACAGAAACAACATTATTTTCTAACATCAATTTACGATATAAACATATTAAGTTAATATGTGATGTAGGAACATCAGTTTACTGGAAAGAAACATATGTGCATTCTCTGCACCTAGAGTACTGGGAATAACAGGAAAGAGGAAATTAACATCCAAAGTTGTTGTTCCTTTGGCTTTTCCTGGTTAGGGGTTGCCACAGCAGAACTCTGGTCCACTAATGATTGGCAGTAGATTTTCATGGTGCCGAGATGCCAGCTCGATGCCCAACCTTCAACGAAGGCACACCCATTCACACATGTCTTTCGAATGCCACTCAACCATGGGGAGGACATGCAGACTCCACACAGAAGGCGCTCCAGCTGAGAACTGAATGGGAGAACTTCTTACTGTGAGCCGACAAGGTTACCGCTGCACCATCGCGGCAAAGTAATATCCAAAGTGATAAGCAAAAAAAAGCAGTAGTGGCAAGATTGTTACAACAATCATAAAACCCCCAATAAATTGTACTGTAGCCCTCAAAATGTGTACTTAACAAAAGTCTCAGTGTCATTTGCACATAAAGAGATAAGGGTTCAGTTACCCAGTGGCACCGAGATGCAGTCAGATGCATAGGTTGGGATATACTGTCCTTATGTAATTTAGGTAATCTATAAATGACAGGAGCCATGTGTGTAGTTGCAAACAAATATTCAAACATTTCTCTAGTAATCTAAACCACAAATCTCCATTTACTTGTAAATCTATTCTGTAACTTGATCTCAGATTCCTTCTTTTTCTTATTACTTCCTTATATAAACCAGGTACTAAAACCTTAGGATACCGTCTATTGCAAAACTTGTGTTTTACCAAAACACACTCTTTTTCAAAACTTTGTAACTTGTCAGTGAACCTACTTGTCCAATAAAGTTGTATTTTACTATATTCTTTTTAAGATTCATATAATGCATGCTCTGAAAATGTAAGCAGGCATTGCTTTGGACATTCTTTCTATAAATTTTTACATTTAAAACATACTTATTTTTATTTGTATATACAATCAAATCTAAAAAAAGTAATATATTTGCATCAACATTAAATGTAAACTTTAAATAATGGGACACATTGTTAAGATATGCTATAAAATTAGTTAAATCTGTTAAATTCTCTTTCCATAGAATAAACACATCATCAATAAAACACTTATACAAGACTGAAATCTCAAAAAATTCTGATTTTACAAATTAATTTTCCCAGCCAATCATGAATACATTTGCCTAATTCGGGCCCATCACTGTTCCCATTGCTACTCCATTCACTTGTTTATATAATTAATCATGAAATGCACAAAAGTTAGATGACAAAATTACGTCCAACAATTCTGTGAACAATCTTACTTGCTTCACCATAAAATGTTGGAAGAAAGCATCTCTGTATTCACAGTATCAGAGAGAGGGATAATATAAACCAGTTAGTAATTCTGAAAGCAATATTTGCAAAGAAGGTAATAAGTCAGTCAAAGATTTTCAGCGGCCTGCCTTTTGACTAATTCTGTAGATAAGGGAAGCATTAGAAATCTTATTAGAAGTAACCAGAGATTTCTTATAATTTTGTCTGAAGTGAGGAAGGTGATAGGATATGGTCCAGTTTTTGTTACCACAAAATGTAAAACTTTAAAGAACCTTTTTCAAGTGAAGTTACATTTTTCATCTACAAATAATGTTAGTTCTCTTGCTGGAATGTTTACATGCCATGCACTTAATTGCTGCAAATATGTTCTGGAAGGAGCTAGTCATTTAGTAAAAAGCAAGGATTTTAAGATCAAGTTACAGAATAGATTTCTGTAGTAATCATCTTAGACATTTATAAATCATAAATATATGTTTTAACTCTTGAAATAATACCATGGACTTCAAGGCCACTAATGGGCCAGATTCAATAAAGTCTACATTAAGTGTATACAATATGTATTCAAGAACATTCTTATCACATTTTTTGTGTTTTCTAGTCACTCAGAAAGATTACACCAAGCATACATGTAGCCCACACTTTGTGGTAACCTTTATGTATCCTTGTCAGTATTTAAAGCTGCAAGAATATCAGTAGAAATACTAAAATTAGGAGGAAGAAGGTGTGCGTTATGTCTGTGTTGTCTGTTTACTCAGAATGGTGTACACTTAGTGCAGGCATTATTGAATCCCATGATATATGTGTTGTTATGTTTCAAAAGGTCAAGCATTCATTCAAAATAGAAACCTTTGTCCATTACTACAATCCCACCATCTTTATCCTCAGGTTTAAAAACCAGCCCATCATGTCTCTTAAGTTGCTCAATTTTATCATACACCTGTGTTACATTATAAAATGAACCCTTTCTAAGGAAGCTAACATTTTCAAAGAGGTCAGTTTCACTATCTTGTAGGAAGGCCTCAGTTACCAGGTAATTGTTGGGAATAAATGTACTTGATTTACATAAGGGAAGCCACCAGCATCACTAGAACCAAATAAAAACTTCAAAATTCAACCGGCGTACAAACTACAGAGTATCAGTGATGCGAGAGGGTGGGTCTACTTCTATATGCTGAAATCCCATAAGTCCAAAGACCAAAATACCAAGACCAGAAACTCGAACATGCACACTACCGAAATGTTAAAAGACCGAGACCCATAATAACGAAAACTGGAAAGTAGACACAACATACAAACTATACAACTCCAACTATACAAAACACCAAAAAAAAAAAAAAATTATTTCAAAACACAGTTATTATACTACATAGCAATTAAGCCCCCCACATCCCCCCAAAAATGAATATACCAACTCCGAGATTGCACTACTCTCAGAACAATGGTACACTCACACCAAGACATGTCCATCTACATTCTCTGCACTAAATACAAACATACCATTCAATCAATAGCACATCTGAATCATTGCAGAACTATAAAAGTGCAAAACATTCAACACCAACACCTCTACCTTTGACTGTAGCATCAGCAATGCATCCTTTCTGTAAATGCTAGACATCCTTAAACAGACAGCTCACACGTACAACACTTATCCTTTCAGTTCTACATACATTTTGATATTCTACAACTCGAACTTACAAATCTTTGGTAATGTGCATGTTCGAGTTTCCGGTCTTGGTATTTTGGTCTTCAGACTTATGGGATTTCGACATGTAGAAGTAGACCTGAGAGGGCACATCTTTGCCAGATGCAGGTATAAAAGATAACTCTTTATTTAATACAAATATCGGTTCTGGTGTTAATTGAACTGAAGAAATATCAAAACCAGTAGTAGATGTGTTTACTGTGTCATGCTGCAGGTCTGTATCTCCCAGTGGACCAGATTCCTTCCTCTCCTTCTGCTGCATCCTGCCTGTCTCCCTTTGATTCTACTGCAGTATCTCGCTTGATGTCACAGTGTTGGCTGACCAACTGTGGCTGGTAATTTGGGAAAATTCTGAATGGAATGTAACTTAAGTTGATCCTGTGGTTCAACTACAGGCTGGGTAATGGATGTAATGGAAGATTTAGTTGCTAATAAATCTTGGTGAGATGTTGGATCTAAAAATTTAGGCCAAGAGAAAATACGTCCATTCTTGAAATCAGTCAAATCAAGAAGAAGCTTGTGTTTCTTGGATGCAATTAATCTCTACAAAAACTGCAACACTGTAAAATGCATCATACATCTCATCTTTAAAACATTAAAAAATCAGCATGTCCCTTGATGTGAAAGTCTAAATTTTCAACTTCAGTAAGAAGATTTCATGTTACTTACCTAGATCCCTCAAGCCCTTGTCAAACTATTTTTCTTTTTTGTTCATATCTTTGAACATTGCCTCTGGAAACATACATCCTATCATACTAATTTTATTAAGTAAGCATAGACCCAATGAAAACATTGTTTTGGAAGTTGTCATCCATATTAAAAAAAAATGAAATTAAATTTTGTATTGAATTTTTTTGGCAAACTATACATTTTCAGTCTTTGAGCATTAAAACCAGTTCATTTTTTTCACAAAAGCTCTACTGAACTTAATCAATAACAAATTAAATTACTATGTGTCACACTATGTGTCATTATATATATATATATATTTATATTTTATATATATATATATATATATATATATATATATATATATATATGTACTCACTTTTAACTGTTAAGCTTACTGTTTGTTTTACTGCATACACATGCATGGCTGAAACAAACCCTTCATGACTCACCTATTTGCTATTATAGACTGGAGGGAAAAAGCCAGTGAAATTAGGCTTGATTAACATATGGCTTGATCTATTATCCTATAGAACGATGTGGGATTGGCCATGTGGCACTCTCAGAAAGTAGTGTAGTGGTGTTAGCAGCTAAAGGAATGCACTAATTTAATTAATGCTGATTAACTCAGGATGCCCTTTGTAGAGGCAGTCATCTAAATCATTGCTGCAATAATCTGTTAGATGTGATTCCATGTTTAGTTTCCATCACGGACCAGTTATAAAGGAAACAAGAAAAAAAAAGAAAAAAACCCTCATTTGAAGGGATGCATTACTAAAGATGATGCCCTTTGTATTCTGCCAAATCCCAAAGGCACTAGGGAAGGGGAACCATTCCTTGCCAGCATAACTAAAGTAAATGATGAAGCAATAAGGTAGAGGTGGTTGAATATCTGGCACAAGAAAATCTATTAGTCAAAAGATTGGTTCAAACCAATTGATTAGAATTTTGATGAAACACAGATTTCACAAATATGTATTCTCTTTGTAATGAAGAGCTCTTAAAAATTCTAAGGAAAATACACCGTGGGAAAAACAAATACAGCAACCTCTGATATTATACAAGCTAGCAAGCCTGGTTCAGTGAATCTGTTCATGAACATTTCTGCTAGTTTTATATGCATTTCATGTATCTGATTAAGAAATAATCATGACAAAATCCCCACTTACCAGAAATTCACAGGTGATCTAATCTATGCCTGATACATTTGCTGGAATCTATATAGCAGCACAATAATGTATTTCAGATCTACCACCACACAGACAGGCAACACTGTGGGCAGATACCTGTGCTTCAAAGAACTGAATGAGATGTTGAGGAAACTTCATGAACAAGGCAGATATACGTATCCGTGAGTCTATTAAGAAAGACAAAGTTGTGCTCTTGTACCACATTGTGCAAAACACATGAGACCATCAATGAGAAAAACAGCAGGTAGTGGGAGCTGTAACCAGTGTTGGCAGGTATCATTGTGCCGTCCTATGAAAAACAGCATGCAAAGTGTTAAAGAGCTGCTAATGGAGGGCCAATAAGTAAGACATCATATTAGTTCATTGAATGGGGGGGGGGGGGACTACCGAAAAGCAGGACAAGTATAGCAAGCAGAGAAACACAATACATGAGTACTGTAAGGTGAAGTGAGGTTGTAGTGTAAGGAGAGATGTATAATAAGGAAAGGGCCACAACAGGATAGTTGTGGACACACGGGGGGGGGGGGGGGTGACAGCACATGTAGAAACAAACAAATGGCTGGGCATTGAATGGGGATGGGGAGCAGTCAGCCTGCCTGTTGGGACAGGCCCGGTGGGTTTTTATTTGGGACCCAGTACATGGGAGCCAATGGGGGATTAAGTGGCAAATTTAATGGGTCACACTTCTGGTGGCCTGATAACAATGACCGGCCTGCTCAGTGAGTCTGATATTCACTGCAATAGGAATTTTGAAAGGTGAAACAATGGTTCAACTGACATTGCTACTATATGCTTTGGTTCCAGTGCAGCCGTGGACAGTGAATAGGGTACCCTACCTGCCAACAAAACTTGAAGACCCCCCCCCCCCAGATAAAGTACTCTTACTTCACTCACTAGCCTCAGTTGCAGCTTTGGTCAGGACAGCAGCTGACCCTTGCTAGATGTGTTTGTGTCTCTGATGGACAATAGTGACTTGCAGAAGCATGAAAAATGTGATGCATAATATTAATGAGGAGAACTCAGCAGTGATATGACATATATAATCCAGGAGAGGATATAGAAGCCATTAACCTGACTCTGCTTGTATTACCTGTTGAATCCTGCATTCTTGTCCTGTACTGCTTGTGCCAAAAGATGAATGGGATAAGAAAACATTTGCATAGTGCATACAGGTGCTAGTTCAATGCAGGCATCCATGCAACACTACAATGCCATAATGTGTGCAAGCAAGCAAAATCCTGAAATGAGTGCTGCAGCACAACATAGAATTATCACAACATGCCCATATGAAGGTGTCGGCAGACAGGTAGTCAGGGTCTTACAGTATGTGAGAGCAATCATCACTACCACAGTTGTGTACAAAGAAGCTGAGGCAAATACAGTAATCTGTTAGCTACACCAAAGTGGATTGAACTGCATTACCACACTTAGCTGCTATGATACAGAAACATGAAATTGTGCCCACAATGGTGCATAGATAAAGCCCCGTGCCCTGCTCCATGAAATAACAATGCATCAAAAGCAGCCACCTGCAGTACATACAGCACAGAGACAATCTCCCTCAAAAGCCGATGTGGAATATCTTAGGATCTGTCAGAGTAAACAGAAGTACAATATCATCACATAACACATATGTGGAGGCACTTAAATATAACCTTCCTGAACTCCAAAGATCTCCTAGATAAAGTACACATAACAAATACCCTCAGCAGCCCCAAATGTACTCTTTCAAAATAACACCCACATCAACACATACAGCCACATCTAATGGAGCCTTTACCTCTAAGCCCATAAGGCAAGCCACCATACAGTCCAACATTCTGGTCATTGGAGAATCCATTGTGAAACAAACTGATGTCCCTCTTACCAGGCTGGGTAAGGAGAAAGTCATTGTCATTTGCTTATAAAGGGTCAGGATCTGCCACATTACATATGCACTCAAGTCATTGAACCACAAGTACCAATATGACACAGTCATAGTCCATGTGAGTGTAAATGACCAAAGACGTACCTCCCTAGACTATGTGAAGAGAATCATCATGGAGATCTCACAATATGTATTCCAGGCTGAAATGGGCCTAGCATTGAGCAGCATTTTACATTCTTCAAGGATGGTGCCATACTCTGAACAAAAGATAAACGACTTTAATAATCAGCTTAGTTGCTGGTGTCATTCTAAGGGGGTGTAACATTTGTCAACATGGAAGAAGATGGTCAACAGATCCCATTGCTTTGCCAGAGATGGTCTGCACCTGTACCCTCTAGGCTTTTGAATATTAGTTAAAACATTGTCCTCCTCCATAGTGCCTTTTTTAGGCAATGCCCGCCATACCTATCAGCCTCTTAGAGCATGAAATCTGGACAAATCCATAAATAATGGGGGGACAAAGGCCCAAAATAGGAACAATTCTTAAATATTGTTTCTACAAACTTAGAAAGTTGATAGAATAACAGGTTTTGCATTAGCATGAATTTTCTGGAGTATAAAGTCTGAAACTCAAATGTCTGCCATTATTTTCTGACTTCAATCTTTAATGATTTGCCACTAATTTGCCAGAAAAACCACAATTTTATGAAAAATGGACCAAAATATGAGGCAAAAATCTGGATATTCTGTGAAAATCTGAACAGTTGAGAGGTATGATTGCCAAATGAATGTACTTCCGATATTGCAAATCAAAACCAAGAAAATATAGACGTGCTACTGCTCAATACTATGAGTCTAAACAAAAAACTCCACTCTATAAGAGCTCTCTTCACCTTAGAGAATGCTGATGTCTATGCAGTCACTGAAACATGGTTTAAAGCCACAGAGAGCACACCAGCAGTGCAAGGTTAAAATAATTCCACACATTTAGACCAGCTACAACACAGACAAGGACTAAAGGCAGAGGTGTCTCAAATTACATCAAAAATAGATATACTTCAATGCTAGTCAAACAGGACAATGCACTTGATTTCAAGATCAAATCAACACAGACAAAATCCCAATCCACTTCTTTGCAAGCTATAGGTCACTGTCTATGACCCAGGAAACCCATGCCATGTATTTAAACTTATTGGAAAAACTTACCATTCAACCCAATACCATATTCATGGGTGACTTTAATTACCCAAGTTTTAACTGGGAATCATACACAACACCAAACGTGCAAGCACAGAGGTTCCTGAATTTTGTTAACACAAACTCCCTGGACCAGATTGTCAATACACCAACCGGGCATGCAACCATACTGGATCTAGTCCTTGTTAATATGGGAGAATGCTGCACACTCCCTAGTGTAATGTCTTCTCTGGAAAGGTCAGACCACACAATTGTCTCCATTTAAGTAAAAGCAAACTTGGAACCCAGCTAACCCTGGAATATTCAGGAACTACTCTAAGGCTAACTTCCTACTATTAAGTGATAATCTGGCAAAATTTCAAGACCCCATAAACAATGAGAATACTGCTGCCAGCACGGAACTGCTCAAAAATCTCCCTAATGCATAGAGGCAGACGCACCATACAGGATGAAGTAAAGAACAAACTCAAAAAACAAGCCACCCTGGTGGAATCACAATCATGACAAAAATTAGGAGATGCAGCAGCCAGCAGGATAAATGCACTCTCATCAAATTAAACAAACAACTCAGAGGACAAATAAAGTCTGGCAAAGCCAAATTTTAGGTAAATTTGGCCTCCCAGGCCAAGGACAACCATACGGCAGTCTTTAGCTATGTCTGCAACTTCAAAGGCAATACAAAATTGTGTGTAGAGCTCATTGCTAATGGAGTCACCTATACTGAGCCAGAATATATAGCAAACCTACTGCCTGACAAAATCAGCTCCAACTTTATCCATCTCTCCCCTTAAATCTTCCCTCAGGAAACACCATCAAATATAATTGCCTCTACTATCACAACAGAACATGTTCTTAATGCTCTCTCTAAAGCCAAGAACACTGCATCAATGGGTCCAGACAATATTCCCAGGATGCCTTTTAAATAGCATGAAACATGACCTATCAGGACCTCTGGAATTGCTGTTAAACTGTAGACTCTAAACAGACTTTGTGCCTCATGATTGGAGGAAAGCAACAGTGATTCCTCTGCACAAAGGTGAGGCATCTACAGACCCTGGAAACTATAGAACCATAAGTCTCACTAGTCTCATATCAAAACCATGGAAAGCATTATCATGTAAATGATCAATAATGACAAAGGAAACCTTCAGACAATGAAACCAACCCAGTTTGGTTTTGTCAATGGCAGGTCATGCATAGTCAACCTGGTGGACTTCTTTGAGAAGGTCACCAAAGCAATGGATGAGGGCAAAATGGTTCACACTGCCAACCTTGACCTGGCCAAGGCATTTGACACAATACCCTACTGGGACATTGTTGACAAACTCAGGAGGTTAGGTACAAATCCTTATGTTAGCCAATAGATAGCTAGCTGGCTCACAGAGAGGACCCAGGAAGTTCGAATTGGGGAATCCACCTCTACAAAGGGGCAAATCACAAGTAGAGTTCCTCAGGGATTAGTCCTTGGACTGCTCCTTTTTGGAATTTACTTCTCTGAAGTCCAGGCCAATGTCAATGGCTTCTGGCTAAGTAAATTTGCTGATGATTGCAAATTAGGAGTTGTCATTGAAACCCTACTGATTCAATTATTCTCCAGGAAGGGCTAACACAGACAAATAACTGGTGTCAGAGCCATGGACTAAAATGAATTGCTAAGAAATGCATAATAGCATCCTTTGGGAAGTCATCCACACCTGATAACTATCATATTGACAACATACCCCTAAGAGGAACTTGGGGACACACATAGATAGTAATCTAGACATTGACAATCACATGTCTACAGTAGTGAGGAAATCATTCTATGTTATACAAGGTCTGCCCTCTAGATCCAATTAAGTCATTGTTCCTCTGCATTTGGCATTCATCAGACCTGTCATTAAGTGCAATGCCCCCTTTAGTATGTACCTAACCAGGAATATCCAACAATTGGAATATCCACAGAGGTTTCTCACTAAAAGTAAGTAACATGTTCTCTGCTGACCACCTCAAGTCCCTACCCCTGCATTCTGTCTCCTACAGGCTGTTGATAGGAGATCTATGTCTGGCATATAAGGCATTTTATTACCAGACCCCACTTTGATGGACCTCTTGCATATCTCCAAAACAAACAACATGTGGATTACCATTCTAAAGACTTAAACCTTACCTGTGATATAACTAGGACCTGCTGTAGAGACAGGTATGTATCCCAGAGACTACCTTTCTCTGGAACAGGCTCCCTGTCCATGTGAAGCAGAATTCCACCCTAACCCAATTCAATTTGTCAGAGATTTGGGATGCGTGGCAAGGCTTAAAAAGGCCCTTGTAGTCATCAGCCTAATAAACACTAATGAACCTATCATGAGGACACCTGTTAAAAACAGTACACATATTTATTAGTGACAGTACAGGGCACAGCAGGCATGGTAAATAAGCATCATACCATCTTCCTAACATCTGTTTTCAACACCAGTAGATTTTCACTGTGCTGTTGGCAGATATGTGGGATGAGGGTCAGACTGTACCACCGGTCTGCTAGGTCATACCAAGTGTCCAGCTTCTTGAATGGACCTATGCACAGTCCCAACATACTTTCCATGAGCTGGCTTGTGAGACTGATGAAGCATTTAGCTTTCCTTTGAATCCCAGGGAGGTGTTCACTATGGAGCACTAGACTGATGAAGCATTTTGTATTCCTTTGAATCCCAGGGAGGTATTCACTATGGAGCACTAGACTGATGAAGCATTTTGTATTCCTTTGAATCCCAGGGAGGTGTTCACTATGGAGCACTAGACTGATGAAGCATTTTGCTTTCCTTTGAATCCCAGGGAGCTGTACACTATGGAGCACTAGACTGATTAAGCATTTTGCTTTCCTTTGAATCCCAGGGAGGTGTTCACTATGGAGCACTAGACTGATGAAGCATTTTGCTTTCCTTTGAATCCCAGGGAGCTGTTCACTATGGAGCACTAACAACTGCAGACATCTCTGCCAGTGTATAGCAAATCAAGAAGTCAATCTGAGATTCACATCCTACACAGGACTTTAAATTTTCAGATGTCACCCTAGCACAACGTACTTGCTACACACCCATCCATACACAGCTGGCAAGTACAAGCAAGAGTGCAGGGGATGCCAGTGATGTGCAGCAGAATATATGTATGCCTTATGTCACTAGTGCACACTTGTGAAACCATGATTAAAAAACAAAGGCAGAATCAATACTCACTGTTATACACATGCTGGAATTCATATTTGGATGTGGTTTATAGCCTGTTTGCTATTTTAGATGCCAAAAAAATGCAGCAAGGAAAAATGAGCAGAAGACTCTTTTGAACTGCTTGAATCGCTGTTTATTAACACAGAAGAAGCAATTTTAGGGAAAAGATCACTCAGAAGGTACACAGTACTCTATATTGCTGAGATAAATAATATTTTAACAATGTAATTTATATGTGGCAGTCACCAAGTTGAATGTCTCCTGTAATATATGCCAAGTGAGACAGGGAGGCTAAGCCCTAAGTAGCCGTTGCTAGGAAAAGAAAAAGTCCTTGTTTATACCCTGGCAAAAAAGAGAAATAAAAGTAAAGGGGGATGGGATGATGGCGTGAGTGGCTACTGTAGCTGTGATCATTCAAACATCTACTATTATCATAAGTTTACTTACACAACTATACTATGCTTATCATTATGGTCACTGCTGCAGTAGCCTAAGCTATATGGGTGAATTATAATAGCTAAAAAGATCTGTGAAGAGGAAAGAAAAAAGTGCCCAGGAGCCCTTGGACAAATGGGTCTAGCAAACTCTGTACTAGACCTAGAGAAGGAATCTAGTTTAAAGTGCTTTGGAAAGGTATGCATAGAGGGACATGCTGTTGCTTCTAGAAAACTTCTAGAGTCCAACCCTTTCTAAAAGCCATAGATGGCATTGGTAGAATGAGCCATGACCCTGCCTTGAACTGTGTTGTTGTGGTAGGACTAACAAATGGTAATAGGTTCATAGGTTGGTACTAGGCTATCAGCCCTAGGGCCTATACAAGCCTACCCATAACAATTCCCTGGCTATTTCTTCCCACACTATTTACTTCCATGGACCCCTGTCAAGCAGGGCGACTGACGTGATCCCCAGGGTGAATTTTCTTTCTCCCATCCAATCATCAAGGTTCCTTTTGAAGAGGGCCAAAGAGGCACTCTGCTTGACATGTATGGGCAATCTATTCCAGAGACTGCTGAGTCTCTGGGTCAGGGGAACCTATCCCTCCAACATGTTTTGTTTATTGTGATGACAAGGTTTAGATCCCTGGAGCATGTGGCTCTGAGGGATTGGGATTTCTTTAAGTGTATCAAGTCCAACAGCTCTGGGTTTGACATGGCCTTATATGTTAAGCAAAGATCGCCTCTGAGTAGACGATATGCGACAGAGTATAGCTGGTGTTTTTTAAGGCGGTCAGCGTAGGGCATCTGCTTTAGGCCTGTGATTCTATTAGTGAGGTATTTCTGCAGCCTTTCCAGTTGTTGCAGATGTCTTGAGAGGTACATACCAAATGGGGCATTGTATTCTATAATGGGTCTAATGAGGGATGAGTACAGTGGGACAATGACCTCCTTTTTTCTGGATGAAAAGCCCTTAGTGATGAGGTGTGCCACATAGAAGGATTTCCTGACTATGAATAGCATAGACATCAGTCTGGAAATAGTCTGCTTTGACACAAATTGCCATTCCTTTCTATCTATACAAGAAATGAAGAACTGACCAGAAGTTCCAAAAGGTTTTGATCTGTCAAGATAGTATCTGAGTTGTCTGTGGAGACATCCATGGTGTGAAGTATACTTTCTCCTTCATTTTGGGTTCTGGAAAGAAGATAGGGAGGTAGATAGGTTCACTTAAAGTACTCTTTGATACCACTTTAGGCATAAAGGAAGTATTATTTCTGAAGAAACACTATCTCTGTGGAAAATGAGATAAGGATGACCCACCTTAGTAGCTTGCACCTCAGGTCCTCTTATTGCAGAAGTAAGAGCAACAAACAAAGCTGCTTACTGTTTTAAGAACCTCAAGTCATTCTGATAAGCTGGTGGAAATGGAACAAGTATTAGCTTCTCTTCTAATATAAAATTAATATCTAATGGAGGGGCCACTGCTTTTTTTTTGGAGGCTTCTTATACAAAACCCCTTTCAAAAACATTTTAACATGAGACTGCATTGAAAGAAGGGAATGCATGGGCTGAAATGGCAGGCAAGTGAACCATGAGTGAGGAGTAAGACAGGTCATGGTATAATAACTCACACAAATACTATAAAACCAGTAATTCATTAGCACCAGAAGGTGATGGTTCTTTTCTTGGCACCGACTGGAAAACTGTTTTCATTTGCTAAGATATGATTTTCTATTAGCAGGATTTCTTGCCTCTATTACAACCTGCTGCACATCCTCAGAACATAGGTGCCTAAAAGGTATTAGGACCCTACCATTCAAACAGTCACTTGCTGTTGTTTAGGGTTGGGATGTATCAAACTCATCTGATCTTGTGTGAATAAATCCAGTGCATAAGTAAGCTTGTGGTAATATCCTTGGCCAGTTCCAAAAAAAAGCAGAATCATTGTTGCCTGAGCCAGAATGAAGTTGCAAAAATGATCTGTGGGAGTCCTTCTGAATCTTCAGATGTACCATAGAAACCAAGGGAAAAGATGGAAAGGTGTACAGGAATATTCCTGTTCAAGGAAAAGAAAAGGTCTCTGTCTTCCAGGCCTTTTTCCATGGAGTCCTTGAACAGAAATTTGCCAGCTAATGTTTAGACAGGAGTGAAAAAGATGTATCTGAGGTTTTCCACAGATAGATCCAATTTTGGAAAAAAACCCTGATTCAGTTTCTATTCATGGGGGTATGCCCCAGTACTTTCCAGCTTGTCCGTCACACAGTTTTACTCTGACAGAATTAGAGTGATATTGTGCTGTAAAGATATATCCAGTGTTAAAACGGTTAGTCTGCATAGAGGGTATGATCCAACTCCTCATTGCTTGTTCATGTACCACATCACTGTGGAGTTGTCTGCAAATGCTTAAAGAGGTTCGGGGTACCAGTGATGATTCAGAGAGTTGGGTATGTTTATAAGGCCTAGCATCTCTGTTATGTGTGTGTGTTTTGGTTTGTCTTTTCTGTCCCAAAAATGTGTCACTTTTATGCCCATTGATTCTGCTCATCAACCAAAGTCTGAGGTGTCTGATGTGACTGAATTTTTTGGAGTGCGAGGAGGGGGATGGAAGACCTGGATTCTTATAAATCTCACCCCCCCCCCCCCACACACACACACACACATAATCTCCCTTTTCACAAATTCCAAGATTGGAATTTGAAAAGTTAATGGATGTAATTGCTGGGACCAGAGAGATTTCAGATACCGTTGTATCTTTCTCATGTCGAGTCTTGCAAGAGGTAACATGACAGTCATGGAGACCATGAGACCCAGAATCCGGAGTTATTCTCTCACTGAGATTTAAATCTGAGAGAAAAATCCCAGAAATGTATTTACATACATATCTATTTTTTTCCTGCGAAAGAAAAGCTCTTCATACTGAGGTGTTCAGCAGGGACCCCAGAAAAAACAATCCTGTGAGGAGTCAGAAAAGACTTCCGAATGTTATCTTGAAATTGCAGCTTGTGTAGGAGATGCCTTACTCAAGAGAGAGATTCATGATATTTTGAAATGACTCCAAAGATAAGCAAGTTATCTAAACACTAAATAGTAGATGCCCTTCAGTATGCAGTGAGCTATCCCGAGCTGGACACTTTGCATACACTCTTAGAGCAGTGGATAGCCCAAATGGTAAAGCAAAAAATGATAAAGAGATCTAGACACACAAAACCTTCAGAAATGCCTTTATTGATAATATTAAGGACCCGCCTGTCTGAACCAATCTGATGTCAGTGGATATTCAGACTTTTTAGTAGGATTAATGGTCTGCCAGGATGGGAAGGTGGAACAGAGTCCCTGTTACAGTTATTCTGACTTATTTGACTCTCATTTGTTTTGAAGGTTTCCTGCTTCTTCTTTTTTTCTTTTTTTTTGAACCTTCCCACCATTGCTTTTTAAACATCTTCTTACTTCCATTCTACTGGGACTGTTTATTCTGCTTTTTGATAAAGTTAGATGAGGGAGCAAAAAATCCCTTGGGAAACTTATTGAAAGAGGGCTGGAAAACCTGAGAGAAGTGACAGACACAGGAGAAGACAAATGTTTAGTTTTCTGTCTGTTTTTGACAAGAATTATTGTATTTTGCCAGTAACAGCTTCCTCAGGGATAGGCACAACATTCTGACTAAGCAGAGTCACATTCCCTGCTACTTCTCCCATGATCAATAAGGTTCCCAACAGCCATGGGGAACTTGTCTAACCCCCCCATTCATGGTGGTTGTATGGACTACACCAGCGGGATCCTAAAAGTAAGCTGAACTCTATAAGGAGACAGCTTTGGCAACAACAGTCACCCACCAGTGGCTGAGGCAAAGTTACCAGCCTGATATGGTGGCAAAGGCTGCTTAACAATCTTTTTCTTTTTGTAACTGGAAAATGGCCCTGCTGGGAAACCAGTACATTGTTCTATGGACAAGCCAAAAATGGCACTTGCTTCTTGGGGAAGCTTTGCAGCAATAGTCAGTAAAACAGGAACATGCCAAAATAAACTGTTTTTTTTTTTTTTTCACAAAGGGAACTTATCCACCCAACTATGGAACATTGTTAGCTGGTGGTCAGTCCTCAAAAGCCCACAGAGGAGTGTTCTTCTTGACAAAGACCCATGCTCTATCACCATTTTAGATTGTGCGTTGGTGGTGTTACACTGTTCTTTAGCCATGCACTGTAGGCTCATACAGGTGGTATCAACCAGGGCTCCTGGAGTATCCTGCATCACCAATAATGCATTATAGTCACCATGAGGGGAGATATTGGGAAGGCAGTGAATCTTGTGTACATATTGTATACAGCTGCAGGTATGTATGAACACCAGTTTTTCTTTCTTTTTCTTACAGGTGATCTTGTGGGATGTGCCCATATAGGAAGCAGCAGTGCACATGACCTGAATGTCGTATGTGAAAATCATGCACATTGTTTGGATGTTGTGCTGACACACAGTTTACTAGTCTTTTGTGTTGCATACTACCAGGCATTTGTTGGAACAGTAGCCCTTCCTATTGATGTAACACTGTCCATAGATACTCACTAGTGCCATTATTGCTAGTAGGGTGCAATCTATAGCTCCCAGATTGTCAATATCACTGAAGCCATGTATGGAGGTTGTTCTCTCCTCTGGTGTGTTGTGGAAGCAGGCATGTTCTTCTACTCGTAGCTGCAACATGTCAAGGAATATCTTGCATATTCTAAATGCTGACACTTGAGATATAAACTGTTCTCCCAGTTTGTCTCTGCAAGGTCCTTATTACTATTATGAGCCAGTAATGCAGTTCAGTATTTAAAAATTAACAGGAGAGGGAAACACTGTCCCTTGTCTGGGGCTTGAACCAAAGATATCCCCCAACATGTACTATGTGATTATCCCTATCACGGGCTAACATATCTGTGGACAGTTATTTATATGGTTTCTCCCAAGAGCAGCTGTTTCTTCTTTCAACTAGGAAATAACCATGAAGGTGATTTTTTTAATATACAAGTATACAATGCAGTACAAACCAGTAATCTAGGGAAGGCTGTATTATCAACCAAACAAAGAATACAATAAGTGATGCAAATCTGGGGATTGAACCCAGGATCCCCTTTCACATTCAGTGTGGTTGGCCCTGCCATTAGACCAACAGGAAGTGTCTGCACAGTAAAGTACCTGTTTTCCCCCATAGCTGTTGTTTCACCTTTCAGCCAGGAATCTCTCCTGCTTTCATTCCCTAGATTAGTGTCAGTGTTTTCCTTTATTGTCCAGTTGTTAATACAAGACTGGTTTGTACTGTATTGGACGCATCCATATTAAAAATCATCATCATGGTGGTTTTCTCTTTAAAAGGAAACACCTTAGGAGAAACCAGTTATGCAGCTGGCTACTTGACTTTCTAAAAACTACTTGCTGGTCTAGTGGAAGTGTCATGTTATCCACCTGGAATGTGTGTGTGTGTGAGGGGGGGGGCTTGGCTCTATGCAGTAGACTCCCTGTTATCTGGTCTTGCTGGGCCTGGACCTTAGGCTGGATAAACAAATGACTGGCTAATCAGGAAAAAGCATACAGAATAACATTCTTAGGTCATAAATCAGCAAGAATAACATGATTTGTGTTAGTATGCATTTTTCTAAAAAATACGAAGTCTAAACCTCAAATGGCTGTCATTGTTTAGCCTAGAGGAGGCAGAAGTGCTGTTATTCTCTGTTGTCTTTGGCTAGGGCAATGGCAAAAATCTGATGGCCGGTTAAAGTGAAGGCTAATTAAAGACAGGCCAGATTAGGGTCAATGGTTTCATTTGCTGTTCAATTGTTAATACAAGACTATATTATTGGTTTGCTTTGTATTGGATACTTGTGTGTTAAAAAGCACAGAAAATGAGAAAGAACTACACCTACAAGTACCTAGCTACTTAACTGTACTTCTTATTGTCTGGAGAATCCTGGTTTCCTGTTCATTTCTTAGTATGAAAACTAGTTACTGGCTTCTACTATATTGGATACCTCTGTATTAAAATCACCATCATGGTGGTTTCCTAGATGAAGAGAAAAGTAACAGTTACTCTTGGGGGAAAACAGTTACTTAAATTTCCAGAGATTCCTTGTTGGCTCAGTGGCAGTGCCCAATTCAAGTAGATAGTATTAGCTGCATATAACTTGGAATAAAAAGGTATAAGGAGTCCATGCATTTCTCTTGTTCCAGTCTGTGGGCCATACAGTCCTGCTAATGCCCATATGATGTATCTAGCCATGCAGAGGCAGTCATGTACCTGCTAGTCTGTTATATGATGGAAGGTAATCCTCTGCAGGAACTGGTTTCAGTGATATTTGTAGCTGTTTAGCATCTCCAGGGGGACTACTCATTGATTAATGATGTGCTGTTGTGCAAAAGTCACTGCTGCTCTTAACATTTCTGCATCTGTAATGTTACAACTTTTGGTGTGTTCTTTTTCTTAATATTCAGATGCCTTTCTGTAACTTTACACCTGATGATTATGAATCACAATCTGCTTTCTGTTATCCTCATTTGCATGTCGCTAAGAGCTCATTAGACTTGCTTCTTCATTTAGCTATCATTATTTGGCCATTTATCTTCATTGCTTTTTGCTTTTTTCAGCCAGTGCTGTGCAGTGTCACATGACAGTATGAATTGTAACCTCGTATGTTCTGGTTTTCTGAGTGCAAGAACACAGGGCAGAATTTCATTAATGGCATATGAATGCCACTGTTTGTGTATTGGTTGCATTTTCAACAATATCTGCAACATTTTAAAACAAAATTTTGACAATTAGAAAGATATTGTGAAGGATAAACAAGCAGATTCAATAAACCCTATAAGATTTAGACAACATTTTCTCTGGGAGTGTGAGGACTTTTAAAAACGCTTTATAGTTGATAATATCAGTGCTATCTATTTTGATGTGTAGGAATTTAGCATTAATTACATCTCTCAGCTGACGTAAGATGACTAGATATTTAATGTTAACCTTGAGAATTTTGCATTACATTAGAGATAGTTTCATTCTTGTATTGCATTAGATCCCAAACTGTAAGATCTTTAATCAAGGGAAAATCTGAAAGATTAAAAGAGATATTGTCTAAATTGATATTAGGATTTAAGTGAAGAGGTTGCATTAATTGAAATATATTTTCTAGATTTACAAGTTTTACCAAGACTTGAAAAGCAGTAATTTTTGTTTTAAGGAGTTAGGAATTTTAAATTTATTCGTTACTTCCAATGAAAGGAAAGGAAGAGCTAATGGATTAATGTTTTTAATTGCAATATGTTGATACCATAATTCTGTCCAA